>NW_024399986.1:0-283780 GCF_905171765.1 Bufo bufo
CCAACTGTGAAATAGGTAGATTTAAGGTCTTAAGTTGTTCTGGTTTGAGTTTTGGTAGGTTTAGTTTTCCTAAAAATTTAGAAATTTCTGCTTCTGTTGGATGTGTATCTGTATCAGAAGCTAGATTATAAAGTCTCTGATAGTAATCTTTAAATGCATTAGCAATCTCTCTTGGGGCAAGTTTGACCTGTTTTGTTATGGGGTGGACAATTTTGTTAATTTTTGACTTTTGGGCCTTTGCTTTTAATCTTCTAGCCAATAATAGTGCACCTGATTTGTTGTCATGTGAATAATAATTAATCTTGGATTGTCTTAATGATTTTTCATACTTATGTAGCAGTAGGTTATATAGTTTAAATCTGATTTTTTGTAGTTCTGCAGTGATATGGTATGATGGATTAGTTTTGTTTTGGGACTCTAGTTGTTTGATTTTATTCAGAGTCTCGTGCATGTCTTTTTCTCTCTGTTTTTTAATATATGAGCCTAATGACATAAACGAGCCTCTTATTCTAGCTTTGTGGGCATTCCAAATAGTAAAGGGGTCTATGTCTGGGGTGTCATTTATGATGAAATATTCCTTGAGATCTTTCTCTATTGAATTTGCATATTTGTTGTTTGATAGAATATGTGGATTGACTCTCCACATGTAATCACTAATTTGAGAGTGTGATGTAGATATGCTAAGATGTATTGGAGCATGGTCTGTCCAGGTAATGTATCCTATTTCTGTTTTAGGTATAGCGTCTATTAATGGCCTTTCTATCAGAAAGAAATCTATCCTTGAATAGGAATTCCATTTGCATGAGAAGTGTGTATAATCCCTTTCACTGGCATGTTGTAATCTCCATATGTCAAATAAATTATTTTCCTCTACTAATTTTTGGAAGTAGGAGTCTCTGTATCTGGCTCCATGTGTAGTGTCTAGGGTAGAATTGAGGACCGCATTGAAATCACCACCTATTATCAGATGACCTTTTTTCATTGAGTTTATTTTTTTGATTAATTTTCTCATAAATTTAGTCTGGCCAATATTGGGGGCGTATACATTGACTAGGGTAAAAAGCTTATTTTCTACTAAGGCCACAATTATAATATATCTCCCTCCCGGGTCTACATATTGATCTTTGATTTCTATAGAAACGGAGTCTTTGAAAGCAATTAGTACTCCTCTTTTCTTCTTAATATAGGCAGAGTATATGACTGAGGAATCTCTTATTTTGAATTGTGGGGGTATTACCTTTTGAAATATGGGTTTCTTGCGCAAATAAGATGTCACATTTTTGAATTAATGCCTCTTTCCACAGCTGATTTCTCTTAAATGGGGAGTTTAGTCCCTTAACATTGATTGATGTGATTTTTGAATAGTCATTTTGTTACATTTTTTTTATTTTTTTTTTTATAAATATTTTATTGTTATAATACAAAAATTTAAATCCATATTACATACTTGATATTATAAATTCCATAAATCCGCCAATTCTAATCTGTGAACATAATTGACAATAATTTCATGCAGATATCCATAGTAATGTCAATATTTGAAAATCAAAGGGAGGACTCCTACTGGGGAGGGTGACAGGACTCACCCGACATCCAAAGCTTAATAATGCAGATGGAAAAAGCAACCCACTTAACCCAGGTTCTCCATTCGCTGCAGGGATAGGGGCCTGAAATCCAGACAGCCGCCCAGCAGCGAGCGCCGCTCGCGCACGCCCTCCCCCAGACACGGGTAAGTACGAGCAGAAGGATTGGCACTCATGTGGCCGATCGCTTAATGCTCACATACTGCCTAAAGGCGAGCTTGCAGCGATCTTTAATCGCAGGCATTTGATAAAGCAAAAACCAGAGAGGGGGGTCCAGCAGTCTTTTACCACAGTGGTAGAAACCCACTCGTATATTTTACTGCCTCATCCCCACGTGATTAAGTCAACTATCAGTTACATGGTTCGCCATACTTTGCGTTTATTCGCATTGATATTTCATGCGGCAGAGAACTCGAAACGAGTGTCACTCGGCAATTAAAAAGGATATAAGCAAAAAACAGAGCCAGATACCTGCTCTGTCTCTTTAAATGAGCACATAGTAGCGCGCCCACCGCGTGTGTCACCTCCCTGCCCGCAATCGAACCTCATGTCTGACGGGAAGAGCCGTATCCCGAGCTGCGCCCGATACCCGGGCACCCCCAGATTCCGAGCCACGGTCCCCTACCCATGTACCGCTCGATATTATACATGGATAAAAAATTCCCACCATTATTTAATACCGGGAAGTCCCCCCTCCTCCAGTCCTAGAGACCCTCCCGTGCTCCAATATACCTTCACATTCTTCATCAATATGATACATACAGAAAAGCCGGACAACTAGAATTTTCCCCAGCTCGCCCCACCAACCCCCCCCCCCCCCCCCAGCTTGCAGGAAAAAAAAAAAAAAAGACAAAGAAAAAGAAAAAAGGATCATAATTAATTAGCCATATCCCAATCTTTCCATAAGCTATTCCACTTTAAATAGGATCCTCTTTTTTTGTACAGGATCTTCTCGTAACTTTTCACTTTCTCTACCAAACCCAGCCAGTTATTACAGTCTGGGGCGGAAGAACAAAACCAAGATCTAGAAATCAGGAGCCTAGCTAAGAACATCACCTTAATCAACAAGTGGCTTTTTATGGGTTGATAATTAACCTCAGATAAATCTCCCAGGACCCATATCCTGGGAGACAAGGGAACCACAATTTTAAGTTTACGCGCCAGATTCTTTTGGACCAGGCTCCAATAACTACTCACCATTGGGCAGTCCCAGAACAGATGTAAATGATCTGCCTCGGGCTCGCCACAACGGGGGCAGTCAGAGGAAGCCCTGAGTCCTCTTCTATATAACCATATGGGTGTCACATAAATTTTGTGCAAAATATTAAATTGTACAACAGTGTGGTTAAAATTGTGTGAAACCAGTTTTAAACTTTCCCCTATATTCTCCCAGTTAGGAGGGCCTGCCTCTGAAAGGAGAGAAGACCAGGCTCTCTGTCCTGGAGAGAAAACATCCAAAAAAAAATTATCCATTAAGTGTCTGTAACAGTGAGATAGTTTAATTCTCGTGACAATTTTCTTACAAATTAAATCCTGTAAAAATACAGAAGTATCTATAATAAAAAGGTGACTATTCAAAGTGTTAGAAAGTGCTGACCTCAATTGGAAATATGCGTACCAAGCCACCTCACCTAAATTTGCCCTTAGTTCCATAAGGGGCAAAATTTGTCCACCACTAACTACTTATTTGCACCCCATTATGGCATAACCCAAAACTTCTTAATTTAAAAGATTTAAGCTGCCGCCAGTATTGGAGGACCAAAAATGTGCAGTACTTACTGATGTAAGTACTGCACATTTTTGGTCCTCCAATACTGGCGGCAGCTTAAATCTTTTAAATTAAGAAGTTTTGGGTTATGCCATAATGGGGTGCAAATAAGCGATGCCTTAACTCCACACCAGCTCCTTATGGCCGACCAAGTCTTTATAGCCATTCTGCAGAACAGTGTGAACCCGCTAATTGAATTTGATAAATAATCAGATTCCAGTACGGTAAAAAAATCGGAAAAACCTGCATCTTTCACCACTTTACTGCAGAAAGGGCTATTTTCCCAATCATTAAAAAGGCAGAGTTGGGAGGCCACAAAGTAGCCCCTAAAATAGGGGAGGTTAAGACCTCCCCGATTGTAGGGCATAGAAAAATAGAGTGCCTTCAATCTCACGCGCTTCCTCCCCCATAATAAATCATTGAGCACCCGCTCTATCAATCTAAAGTGCTATCAATCTAAAGGTTCTTTATGTCTTGCGCAACTCGCCTATATGGATTACAGATAAGCATTTTGTTACATTTTCAGATAGCTTTTTACCTTTGACCTTCAGATCGCCACTTAAATCATAAGGAATATTAGGTACATCAGTTTTGTCATCAGTATGGATGGTCTCATGAGAAAATATGCAATTGCTTATAACAAATTTTTGAAGAATTCCTGCAAGAAAATAAAAAGTTAATAAACAAGTGATTGGTAAATCAGTAACATTGAACATAACTAACATACTAACAAGCCTAGTGTAAAACAAGGCAAAGAATAAATGATGAACTCGTGTCATCAAATGAATAATGGGGTGGATAAGTCCGGCAAACGTGAGGTCTGTCTCCCCACACATATCAGAGCTCCTTGTGGATGAGTCAAGTCTTGCTTCTGGGTGTAGATTTCTTTGTCTGATCGTGCTGCTGATAGGGCCTCTCTGAGTAGCGTCTTTCTTGTAGGCTTCTAGGGGTCCTGTTTTGATAGGATTGAGGTCGTTCGATCTGTAGATTCCATTCCTTCAGGGTTTCCAATGCAGCTTCAGGTGTCTTTAAAGCATGTAATGTCCCGTCTTTAATCACAAGAACTTTTACAGGGAACCCCCACCTATAGCTTATATCATTGGCAGTCAGAGTTCTTGTGACAATTGAAAAATCCTTCCTGACTTTGACAAGTCAGTGAATAGCTTAAGTCCTGAAAATTGGTCTGGTAGATCTGGGTCTTTCCTCATTTCCCTAAGCATCTGCTCTTTTATATGGAAAAACGTAAATCTCGCCAGGACGTCTCTAGGGATTTCTTTTGGAAGATATGTTGGTTTTGCTATTCTGTGAGCTCTGTCAATACTCAGCTCAAAGTCTTTGGCATGAGGGACCAGAAATGTTATCAAGTCTGTAATATATGGCATTAAGGCATTGTTAGAAATGGATTCGGGTATGCCCCTGAATTTAATATTGTTCCTCCTGCTCCTGTCTTCAAGATCTATAACTTTTGCCTGTAAGCTCTCGATCTGGTCCTCCATCTCATTGCTTCGATCGATTATTTCATTTTGTGACTCTGCAAAGTCACCCATTTTATTTTCGACATGTGACACCCTGTCTCCCAGCTCCTCAACGGCTTTTTGGAAAGGCACTATAGCCTGCTTAAAGTCATTATTTATCGAGCTCCTCAATGCTAGGAGCATATCTTTTAACAAATCGGCAGACAGTTCTTTGTCTTTTGCCTGAAATTCGGCAAAATTATCAGATACATTTATACTCGGGTGTTCCATACTCACTGCGTCTTGAATCGGCTCTTTTGCTTACTTGCTTTTATGTTTCAGGGGACTCGCGGTCGGCGTGTCATCCTCCTGATCATCAGAGTTGTGGATGTCCCCCTGTTGTTCTACCTCTTTATTTTCAAGTGTAGTCGAATTTCGGGGTTGATCTTTGTCATCCAGCCTATTTCCGGCCTCATGGCATATTTTTCTGGCAAGTCTCTTTTTTGATCAAAATCTCGATTTAATTGCTTCTGAAAAGCATTTGTCGATTTCCCCTTCTTCACCGGAGTGTTAGGAGGCAGATGTTGCATCTTTTTATCTGAAATAGTCGGGGTGATCGGGATGGATTCTCCGTCTGTATTGTAGTCAGGCCTATAGCTTGAGCCTGGTGAGTCGTCAGACACTGCTCCAGTGGCGTCTTGATTTTTCCGGCTCGGAGATGAAAGGGATCTAAATCTTCGATTTGTCCGATCAAAGTCTTTGGTTCTTTTACCCTTCGATTGTCTGAACTTTCTGGTTTCGAATAAATGTTCCATCTTGTCTTTTAGTAGGTTTTTTGTTGCTTTTGGAGCACTTGTGCAGAGGAGCTCTTTCCGCACGCGGCCATCTCAGTCTGCAGCCAAGCCACGCCCCCCAATACAATGTTTCCTGATGTAATTACAGCATTGTATACAGAACGCCACAGATTCTACACATCTTAGGCCCAGATTGCTGGAATCTGCCATACAGACATGGTTTTCCAATGTGAACTACAGAACGCCACAGAATATAGACACTATAAAAGGCCAGAGCTTTGGAATCTGTGATATAGGCACAGTTTTCTGTTGCAGTACAGAATTGGTAACACAACACCACAGATCAGGCCCAGTTTATTGGAATCTGCCATACACACACTGTTTTCTGACTTAGCACACTGCTGGCTACAGAACGCCACAGATAGAGGGCCCAGAGCATTGGAATCTGCAATACAATGTTTTCTGATGTAATTACAGCATTGTATACAGAACGCCACAGATTCTACACATCTTAGGCCCAGGATGCTGGAATCTGCCATACAGACATGGTTTTCCAATGTATTACACTTTGAACTACAGAACGCCACAGAATATAGACACTATAGAAGGCCAGAGCTTTGGAATCTGTGATATAGGCACAGTTTTCTGTTGCAGTACAGAATTGGTAACACAAAACCACAGATCAGGCCCAGTTTATTGGAATCTGCCATACACACACTGTTTTCTGACTTAGCACACTGCTGGCCACAGATAGAGGGCCCAGAGCATTGGAATCTGCAATACAATGTTTCCTGATATAATTACAGCATTGTATACAGAACGCCACAGATTCTAGACACTATCTTAGGCCCAGATTGCTGGAATCTGCCATACACACACTGTAGAGGGCCCAGAGCATTGGAATCTGCAATACAATGTTTCCTGATGTAGTTTCAGCATTGTATACAGAACGCCACAGATTCTACACATCTTAGGCCCAGATTGCTGGAATCTGCCATACACACACTGTTTTCTGATTTAGCACACTGCTGGCTACAGAACGCCACAGATTATAGACGCTATAGAGGGCCCAGAGCATTGGAATCTGCAATACAATGTTTCCTGATGTAATTACAGCATTGTATACAGAACGCCACAGATTCTAGACACTATCTTATAGCACACTGCTGGCTACAGAACGCCACATAATATAGACGCTATAGAGGGCCCATAGCATTGGAATCTGCAATACAATGTTTCCTGATGTAATTACAGCATTGTATACAGAACGCCACAGATTCGAGAGCTGTACAGAAGCAGCTTGTGCAAGCTCTGTAGTGAGAGAGGACAAAACTGTCTAAATATCGATCTTAACAGATTTATCAAGTCTGAAGACCCAAAATTCGGACACAGCACACTACTTGGATCATAAAGATATCTTTATTTGTGGATTTCAAGAGGAAAAGAGCGTTAGGCCTGCGGCACCCTGTGAAGCACCGGACTAAATTAGTGCGCCCACCCGGGCAGTGAGAGCCGTGCCCCGCGGCTTATATGCCATCTGCCGCGGACCCCTACTGAGCCTACAACATACACAGAGCCCCTTCAGAGGTGTGGCTGATGCCTGAGAACAATGTCTGGAGGAGCAGAGGTTGGGGCCCCTTTCTGGACCTCATCAGAGCCCAACCTCTAAAGAACAACTGGAATCTGCCATACAGACATGAAAAACCAGCTAAAGAACAGCGTTGCTGACCGCCGATTCAGCCTCACCAAGTTCGGCGAAAGTAGATCCGGCCGCGACCGGCGGCGGGTCTAGAAGAAAAAGAACTTCTAAATCGCTAAATCGCCCGATCGGATATCTGCTGAAAGCCACCCCTGGAGCGGTAAGTGCCCCAGACCGTTTCCAGGTGAACAGCGGTTAGGCATAGGGCCGGTCTGTTGCTGAAATTGCCATCAGTGCGGCGCAGACAAGTCCCGGCTGCCGCACCTAAAAAGAGATCCCTCCGCCGGCTGGGAACCGGCGCCAAATTCAAATAAGAACAAGTGCTGGGGTTTAGCTGCACTCACTAACGAAGCTCCCCACTAGCACAGGATTAGGTTCTGGGGCTTAGATTATTCCATCCCAGCTGGGAGACATACAATTAAATAAATTAAGCTGCAGCAATTTACTTTAAAGCACTACAGAGGGTATCAGATAGCTCTTATTAAGTTACCCACCTGCCATTAATAAATTTTACTGTGAAGAGTTATCTAAAAGGAAGCAGCTGATTAATAAAGCAATCACTCCACCAAGCACCCTGACTGACTGCCACTCAGTGTTAAAAAAAAGTGTTCACCACTGAACCATTCTGCACCAGCGTTTTTTGTGGAATTTAAAGGGAAAGTAGCCCTCTTTCCGAAACAAAGCCTCTACTTGCAAGTGCCATAATTACTACTACTCCCTGATATATAAAATTAGTGCACTAGCTACTTATTTTACTATACGGCTCAGGAGCTATCCGTGAATTCTTTAGTTCTTCCTCCCAGAATATGTGCTGAAGATTTTGATTAGGGGGGTACTGCCCGAAGAAGACTTCACACAAGTGACCTCCATGTGAGCTCTAGCACAACGTAAAACCAACTTGATTTGATACGCCAAGCTATCAAATAAATACGTACATATCGTGGGAGACTACAGCACGAGCAATGGGTAAGCCCAGAAATTTAATAGAGGGCGGTAAACCCTCCGGGACACCTAAAAGGACCCAGAGTATATCTAGATCACATAAGCTCAGCCCAGACGCCTCTGAATTTGTACAAGGGAGGTCGGCTAAAACTACTGATAAATACCAAAACGAGGCGAGATATGCGTCCGATTCGGAAGATGAAGTAGTCGTACAGGAGCAAGACGATCTCAGGCAACACATCAAAAATTTACCAACTATAGAAAACATACAAAGCCTGTTTAAAGACTGGCTTACTCCAGTTAAAAGCGACCTTTCGGAAATAAAAACTGATCTCAAACGCCTAAACGAAAGAATGGACTCTATTGAAGAGGACAATGCACAGATTATTTCGCATGCTGCCTTCCTTGAAGAAAAAGTTTCCTCGCAGCAAACAGAAATACATAATCTGCAAATGCATATTGATGATCTAGAGAACCGCTCTAGATGTAATAATTTACGTATAAAGGGTCTACCGGAATCAGTGGAGGACAAAGATGTATCAAAAGCCCTTATTTCTATTTTCCTGGAACTTTTAGGCAAAGAGGAGGACTTTGACATTGGTCTGGAGAGGGCACATAGAGTTTATCGACCGAGATCACTATCTGCAGATGTCCCAAGAGATGTTCTCTGCTACATCTTAAGCTTCTCCATAAAAGAAGAGGTCTTAAAAAAAGCACGGTACGCCAAAAAAATTGAATTTGAAGGGAGTACAATCACGATTTTTCAGGATCTATCAAGACTGACCCTGGAGAAGCGAAGACAACTCATTCCTTTGACAAGGACACTGAGGGAGAAAAACATCAAATACAGGTGGTTGTACCCGTTCGGCCTTTCTATTAACCACGCTGGGAAACAGCTGACGGTGCGCTCGTCAGAGGATCTTGCCTTCGCTTTAAATAAACTGGACTTAAACCACATATCCGTCCCGGAATGGTTACCAGAGGAACCGACTCACCCACCACCAGGTCTCCCGTCTAAGGCCAACTGCGATCAGTATTCAACGCCAAAGACGAGAAGAAGAGATGAAGAAGGTTTCCACCGACCCAGAGCTCCAAGGAAGCTGACGAGAGATGCCACTCCTTCTTCCAGGCAGCACACACCCAGTTGACATCATGGGTGACATATCCTTTCTCTAATTCTATACTCAGTTATGTGATGTGTATAACTATTTCTGTTATTTTTCGTTTATAACTCTAGCTATACTCAGACTATCAAAAATAAATAAATAAATAAAATTTAATAAAAATGGTTATACACTATTATTAACACAAGCCTTACTTTTCAGGATACAGACAATAGAAATGTAGGTTGTTGTTTGATATAGTATGTTGGAAGATTTACTTGTAAAAGTTTATCAATATTGCGGGTCTTGTCACTGGCCTTGAACTGGTAGTGAGAAGACGTGCAATTACACTACTTAGATGTCACTTGTTTAAACTGAAGCATCATAGGTTCACGGGCGTTTTCACCCCCCCTATGATTTGAGTTTTGTAACTTTTATTTCTGCATCTACCTCATGAAAGTAATGTGGTAGAACACACGGTGTTTACTTAAGATAGTAGATTGTTCTCCCTCTCCCCCCCCCCACCCTTGACGGTACCACACCCCCAGTGTGGTTGGAACTCAGTCCCTCTAGTTCTAAGAGGACTGACGCTGTCATTACTCTCCGGGTACTATTCCTCTACTGGTTGGAGGAGTACCTCTCTATATTTACTTGTAATCCAGGTTACATAACCTCCCCAAATTTACACTCCTTTTAATTTACCCCATTATTGCATTACCTGCGAATTTACTTCCACTGACACAGCCTTGGGAATTTTCTTATTTACTTTTTTCTGTTCCTGTTTTGCCCTCTCATAAACCTTCCTTACCCCTCCCTCCTTGGTAGTTTAACGCTCCTTTATAACAAACTAATTTGTACTACTAACATGCCTGAACTATACTGTGTCTCGTTCAATGCCAATGGGCTAAATATTCCATCTAAGAGAGGGCAAGTTTTGCAGTCTTTCAAGAAGAAACATGTTGACGTATTGTTTCTTCAGGAAACTCACTTCCGCAAAACTTCCACCCTAATAATGAAAAACAGCCAATATAAGATTTGGTTTAATGCATGCACACCACTGAAGAAGCAAAAAGGTGTATCGATCGTCTTTAGCAAAAACATAGATTTCAAAAAAACAGATATGGTGGTAGATCCAGACGGGAGGTATATATTTGTAAAGGGTTATGTTGGCGATACACTCTACACTTTTGCAAACATATACGCTCCAAACCAAAAGCAGGTGATCTTTTTGAGGTCCGTTTTCAAGATTCTTGGCACTTTTAGTGAGGGTCACATACTGATTGGTGGAGATTTTGATATCGCACCTGACCCAAGCCTGGACTCTTCATCAGGCAAATCCAATTACCCAAAACAAAAGTTAAAAAGGTTTGGAGACATACTGGAGGAGCACCTGCTAGTGGATATATGGAGAGTTATGCATCCTAACACGAGAGACTATACTTTTTATTCAAACACATTCCATTCACACTCAAGAATAGATTTTTTTCTTGTAAGCCAGAAAGACATCGGTCTAGTTCATAAAACAGAATACGACATCAGGTTGCTATCCGATCATGCACCAATTTTTATGTTATTCAAAACTGAGCACCCTAGCTTTAGAGTAAACAATTGGATTCTAAATGAAAGCTTGCTAAATAGCGATAAAAATAAAAAATACGTTTCCTCAGAGCTAGAACACTTCTTCAAAGAAAATAAGACGGAAGATGTAGATAATTCTGTAGTATGGGAAACACATAAGGCGGTAGTGAGAGGCCTTTTGATGAAACTAGAAAGGGAGAAACTAGAAAGAGAGAAAGGGAAAAACAATTGACTACACTACTTGAACAGATTAGGTCCCTTGAGAAAATCCATAAAACCTCTCCAGACAAAAGAACTGAAGCTAAACTAGCAGAACTTAGAACAAATGTGAAGAATATCCTGGATCACTCTTTTCAGAGATACGTACATATGGCTAAATACAGACACTTACCTGTACGCTAACAAGTGTGGTAAAGAGCTTGCTAGACTGATTAAAAAAGAGAGCGCTAGGAATAATATCAACAAAATCAAAAAAAGCCTTAACCAAACTCTACAAGACCCCAACGAGATAGCCTCGGCCTTTAGGGAGTACTACGAGAAGTTGTACAACTTAAATGCCACAGAAACAAAAAAAGACATAGATAACAGACATTGTAAGATTAAAGATTACTTAGAAAATATCACAACCCCCACGCTGACCCTGGAACAAAAAGACTCCTTAAATGCCCCATTCACCTTAGACGAGGTCCTTAGGGCAATAAAAAACCTAAAATTGGGAAAAAGTCCAGGCCCAGACGGTCTCACGGCCTGTTACTATAAAAAGTTCAAAAACATATTGGCTCCCCGTCTAGTGGAATATTTCAATTTGATAGGAAAGGAAGAGTCTTGGAGGGAGGAATCCCTTATCGCCCATATTACATTAATCCATAAAGAAGGGAAAGACCCGACTGAATGTTCCAATTACCGACCGATCTCGCTACTAAATGTCGATCTAAAGCTATATGCTACATTACTAGCGGGTAGGATTAATACTTTAATTGGAGCACTTGTCGGTGATGATCAGGTGGGATTTGTACCTGGCCGTGAGGCCAAAGACAACACAACGAAAGTGGTTCATTTAATGCAATTCGCCAAAGTCAGACGCATCCCAACAATCCTGATCGCCTCTGACGCCGAGAAGGCGTTTGACAGGCTGAATTGGATTTACCTTCGAAATACTCTTATAAAATTTGGATTCCCAGAAATTTTCATAAATAAAGTTATGGCCCTCTATACAACCCCCAAAGCAAAAATTAAGGTAAACAGAGTTTTATCTACCCCCTTTCCTATCAGTAATGGTACAAGGCAGGGATGCCCTCTATCTCCACTTTTATTCATACTCTCCCTAGAACCGTTCTTGACCAAAATCAGGTCAAATAATTCCATAAATGGTCTAAAACACAGGATCCGGAGAACATAAAATAGCGGCATTTGCCGACGACACTCTCTTTGTAATAACCAAAACGGAATCTTCTTTACCGAACTTGCTAGATGAGTTTTCACTCTTTCATGAAGTGTCAGACTTCAAAATAAACCTAACTAAATCAGAAATCTATAATATTAACGTCAGGCCCCGTGACTGGGAGAAAATGATCTCTCTGAGTGCTTTGAAACCAGCGGTTAGTGCTTTCAAGTACCTGGGAACTAATCTTTGTTATAATATTAAAGAACTCTACAAATTAAATTTCCCCAAAATACTAAAACAGACGGAAATACAACTTAAGGAATGGGAGGATCTTTGGCTATCTTGGTTTGGTAGAATAAATGTGATAAAAATGTCTATAGTCCCCAAGATTCTATACCTATTACAAACGCTGCCCATCAATATACCCAAAGACTTCTTTAATAAACTCAGGAGGATGATAACTAAGTTCATTTGGAAGGGCAAAGCTTCTAGGCTATCCTATGAGCTTCTATCTAGAGCCAGGAAAGACGGAGGGGTTAATCTCCCAGATTTAGAGAAATTCTATAAAGCTGCGTGGCTGTCCAGGTCACTCGAATGGTTCACACATCCGGTAAGAAAGAAATGGGTCTTGATAGAACGTGATTTCGCAGGAATAGACTTAACGTCTCTGCTTTGGAAGACCTCTACCTTCCCAAAAAGACGAAAAGGAATTAAAAATGTAATAACTAGGGAAACTGTTAGGAAGTGGCACTCCTTAACTTACAGTTTGTTCAAGATTTGTCCAGGGAATCACCAATTACTTGCATCATCCCTACCATGTGGATGTTCTGGCATGACAATTTGAAGTGTGACGCCAAAGGGGAGATGATTCCTTTAAAGGCACTATGGATTAAGGGCAGACCGCTAGATAAATCACAATTGAGCTCGCTCATTGCTTGCCAGAACATTCCCGAGGATCAGTTTAAAAAGTTATTCCATTTCCTTAAAGCCTTTGAGGTCCCCATTTCGCCTCTCTGTGAGAATTCTTGGTGGCTCAAAGTTATTTCCACCAAAACCTCCATTCCACATATTTTTTCGAAATGCTATGGACTGATTAACACTCCCTCAAGCGAACCAGGTTTTCTAGAAAGCTGGTCCAAAGAACTTCAACACCCACTATCTGAAACTCAGAAATTAGCGATACTGACCGGTGCGCTCTCCAATTCTCCAGCATACAATTACCAAGAACTCCAATATAAGATCACCACTAGATGGTATAGAACTCCACTGCTACTAAGTAGGTATAACTCTGAAGTTTCTAATGTGTGCTGGAGATGCGGACAGGGTATCGGAAATTATGAGCATATATGGTTCTCATGTCCTTCTCTCACCACCTTCTGGAAGGATATATGCAGTGTGATCAATAAGATTTTTGGCACGGATATTACTCTATCTGTTAACCTAGTTTTGTTTAACTTGTATAACACACATCAGCATGTCGCAAAATCAGATCTTTGCAACTTTTTTCTAAACATTGCCAAGATACTTATTCCAAGGAGATGGCTTCAGAAAGACCCACCGACTTTGAACGACTGGTTCACTGAACTGTATAAAGTATGCGATTTTGAACGAAAAAGATAGCTTACGGCAAACAGACCAGACAAGTTTGAGAAGATTTGGAGAAGATGGCTAGATGCGGATAAATCAGATATCTTCTCTGCTTAGATTAAAACAGATGATCGTTATAATGTACCTAGATAGTTTTAGGCTCACGAGTAATTAGCTTCTTCCAACAAGTTATTCACTTGTATGAGCAAGCTAAGTCAGATTTTGTCTTACACTTTTTTAGTTTGTGACAGGGAGTTATTGATTAGTAACAATGCTTTCCCCCCCACCCCTCCTACCCTACTCCCTTCCCAATTAACTGATTGCTGTTCGTTATGATTTACATTGTAAATCGATGTTATTTATGCTACAAAATTGTGTACTGTTATGATCAGATGGTTTATGTAACCTTTTTGTACTTATGAAAAAAATAAGTATAAAATGTAAATAAAATAATAATTTACACAGAACGCCACAGATTCTACACATCTTAGGCCCAGATTGCTGGAATCTGCCATACACACACTGTTTTCTGATTTAGGACACTGCTGGCTACAGAACGCCACAGATAGAGGGCCCAGAGCATTGGAATCTGCAATACAATGTTTCCTGATGTAATTACAGCATTGTATACAGAACGCCACAGATTCTACACATCTTAGGCCCAGATTGCTGGAATCTGCCATACACACACTGTTTTCTGATTTAGGACACTGCTGGCTACAGAACGCCACAGATAGAGGGCCCAGAGCATTGGAATCTGCAATACAATGTTTCCTGATGTAATTACAGCATTGTATACAGAACGCCACAGATTGGAATCTGCAATACAATGTTTCCTGATGTAATTACAGCATTGTATACAGAACGCCACAGATTCTACACATCTTAGGCCCAGATTACTGGAATCTGCCATACAGACATGGTTTTCCGATGTATTACACTGTGAAGTACAGAACGCCACAGATTATAGACACTATTAGAAGGCCCAGCGCTTTGGAATCTGTGATATAGGCACAGTTTTCTGTTGCAGTACAGTATGGTAACACAACACCACAGATCAGGCCCAGATTGCTGGAATCTGCCATACACACACTATTTTCTGATTTAGCACACTGCTGGCTACAGAACGCCACAGATAGAGGGCCCAGAGCATTGGAATCTGCAATACAATGTTTCCTGATGTAATAACAGCATTGTATACAGAACGCCACAGATTCTACACATCTTAGGCCCAGATTACTGGAATCTGCCATACAGACATGGTTTTCCGATGTATTACACTGTGAAGTACAGAACGCCACAGATTATAGACACTATTAGAAGGCCCAGCGCTTTGGAATCTGTGATATAGGCACAGTTTTCTGTTGCAGTACAGTATGGTAACACAACACCACAGATCAGGCCCAGTTTATTGGAATCTGCCATACACACACTGTTTTCTGACTTAGCACACTGCTGGCCACAGATAGAGGGCCCAGAGCATTGGAATCTGCAATACAAGGTTTCCTGATGTAATTACAGCATTGTATACAGAACGCCACAGATTCTACACATCTTAGGCCCAGATTGCTGGAATCTGCCATACAGACATGGTTTTCCAATGTATTACACTGTGAACTACAGAACGCCACAGATTATAGACACTATAGAAGGCCAGAGCTTTGGAATCTGTGATATAGGCACAGTTTTCTGTTGCAGTACAGAATTGGTAACACAAGACCACAGATCAGGCCCAGTTTATTGGAATCTGCCATACACACACTGTTTTCTGATTTAGCACACTGCTGGCTACAGAACGCCACAGATTATAATCTGCCATACAATGTTTTTCCGATGTATTACACTGTGAAGTACAGAACGCCACAGATTATAGACACTATTAGAAGGCCCAGCGCTTTGGAATCTGTGATATAGGCACAGTTTTCTGTTGCAGTACAGTATGGTAACACAACACCACAGATCAGGCCCAGTTCATTGGAATCTGCCATACACACACTGTTTTCTGACTTAGCACACTGCTGGCCACAGATAGAGGGCCCAGAGCATTGGAATCTGCAATACAATTTTTCCTGATGTAATTACAGCATTTTTTACAGAACGCCACAGATTCTACACATCTTAAGCCCAGATTGCTGGAATCTGCCATACAGACACTGTTTTCTGATTTAGCACACTGTTGGCTACAGAACGCCACAGATTATAGACACTATAGAGGGCCCAGAAGCATTGGAATCTGCAATACAATCTTTTCTGATGTAGTACAGAATTGTATACAGAACACCGCAGATTCTAGACACTCTATTAGGCCCAGATTACTGGAATCTGTTATACAGACATGGTTTTCCGATGTATTACACTATGAACTACAGAACGCCACAGATTATAGACACAATATAAGGCCCAGAGCTTTGGAATCTGTAATATAGGCATAGTTTTCTGTTGCAGTACAGTATTGGTAACAAAACACCACAGATCGGGGGCGGAGCTGGCTGCAGAGCTGTGAGGAAGCAGCTTGGAGGAGCTCTGCAGACAGTCTGAGTTAACTGGATTTAATTCAACACATTCTGGATTGAGACTTGTGAAAATCGCATATTCTGGTCCAGGACAACACCTGGAATCCAGAGATATATTTCTTTGTAGATTCTAAATAGGGATGAGTGAACCCGAACTGTATAGTTCGGGTTTGTACCGAATTTTGGGGTGTCCGTGACACGAACATTTTCATAAAAGTCCAGGTTCGAGTTCGGTGTTCGTCGCTTTCTTGGCGCTTTTTGAAAGGCTGCAAAGCAGCCAATCGACAAGCATCATACTACTTTCCCCAAGAGGCCATCACAGCCATGCCTACTATTGGCATGGCTGTGATTGGCCAGTGCAGCATGTGACCCAGCCTCTATATAAGCTTGGGTCACGTAGCGCTGCACGTCACTCTGCTGATACAAGTGTAGGGAGAGGTTGCAGCTGCGACGTTAGGGCGAGATTAGGCAGTGATTAACTCCTCCAAAAGACTTCATTCAGTGATCGATCTACAGCTGTGGATCATTGAACTGCTGCTATTCAATTGCTCAGTGTTTTTAGGCTGCCCAGAGCGTTTTTCAGTCACTTTTTTCTGGGGTGATCGGCGGCCATTTTGTGGCTTGTGGTGCGCCAGCACAAGCTGCCACCAAGTGCATTTAACCATCAATAGTGTGGTTATTTTTTGGCCATATACTACATCAGGGGCAAGCTGAGCCTGTCACCCAAGTGCATTTAACCATCAATAGTGTTGTTATTTTTTGCTATATCCTACATCAGGGTCAAGCTTTCATCAAGTGCATTTAACCATCAATAGTGTGGTTATATTTTGGCCATATACTACATCAGGGGCAAGCTGAGCCTGTCACCCAAGTGCATTTAACCATCAATAGTGTTGTTATTTTTTGCTATATCCTACATCAGGGTCAAGCTTTTATCAAGTGCATTTAACCATCAATAGTGTGGTTATATTTTGGCCATATACTACATCAGGGGCAAGTTGAGCCTGTCACCCAGCGCCTAAAAAATAGGCCTCACATTTATATTCATCCAAATCTGTCATTACTGTTTTAGCTGGTCAAGTTATTTTTAGTGTCCGTCAAAGCACAGTTTTTGTTCTGGGTTGAAAAACAATTCCCAATTTTGCAATTCTCAAAATTAGTGGTTTCTGCTGTATCAGGCCTACTTTAAATCTATCCCTAAAAGGGTATATTAGATTCAAGGTGCTGATAGGGTAATTCTCAAGAACTTCACACACACGCTACAGTGCAGATCCAAGTCTAATTCTGTCCGTAAACGTATACCTGTCACCCAGCGCCTAAATAATAGGCCTCAAATTTATATTCAGCTAAATCTGTCATTACTGGTGTGCCTGTATTAGTGTAATACGGTACCTAAATAGATAGCCAGATAGTGTTAGGTGTCTGTAAAAAAAGGCCTGAATTTGAATTCAATACATTGGCCCGAATAATATTTTTCTTATTGTGGTGAACGGTAACAATGACGAAAACATCTAGTAAGAGACGCGGACATGGTCGTAGTGGTGTTAGTGGACCCTCTGGTGCTGGGAGAGGATGTGGCCGTTCTGCCACAGCCACACGTCCTAGTGTACCAACTACCTTAGGTCCCAGTAGCCGCCAGAATTTACAGGGATATTTGGTGGGGCCCAATGCTGTTCTAAGGATGGTAAGGCCTGAGCAGGTACAGGCATTAGTCAATTGGGTGGCCGACAGTGCATCCAGCACGTTCACATTATCTCCCACCCAGTCTTCTGCAGAAAGTGCACAGATGGCGCATGAAAACCAAGCCCATCAGTCTGTCACATCACCCCCATGTATATCAGGGAAACTGTCTGAGCCTCAAGTTATGCAGCAGTCTCTTATGCTGTTTGAAGACTCTGCTGGCAGGGTTTCCCAAGCGCATCCACCTAGCCCTTCCCCAGGGGTGGAAGAGATAGAATGCACTAACGCACAACCACTTATGTTTCCTGATGATGAGGACATGGGAATACCACCTCAGCACGTCTCTGATGATGACGAAACACAGGTGCCAACTGCTGCGTCTTTCTGCAGTGTGCAGACTGAACAGGAGGTCAGGGATCAAGACTGGGTGGAAGACGATTCAGAAGACGATGAGGTCCTAGACCCCACATGGAATGAAGGTCGTGCCACTGACTTTCACAGTTCAGAGGAAGAGGCAGTGGTGAGACCGAGCCAACAGCGTAGCAAAAGACAAAGAGGGAGCAGTGGGCAAAAGCAGAACACCCGCCGCCAAGAGACTCCGCCTGCTACTGACCGCCGCCATCTGGGACCGAGCACCCCAAAGGCAGCTTCAAGGAGTTCCCTGGCATGGCACTTCTTCAAACAATGTGCTGACGACAAGACCCGAGTGGTTTGCATGCTGTGCCATCAGAGCCTGAAGCGAGGCATTAACGTTCTGAACCTTAGCACAACCTGCATGACCAGGCACCTGCATGCAAAGCATGAACTGCAGTGGAGTAAACACCTTAAAAACAAGGAAGTCACTCAGGCTCCCCCTGCTACCTCTTCTGCTGCTGCCGCCTCGGCCTCTTCTGCTGCTGCCGCCGCCTCGGCCTCTTCCTCCGCCTCTGGAGGAACGTTGGCACCTGCCGCCCAGCAAACATGGGATGTACCACCAACACCACCACCTGCGTCACCAAGCATCTCAACCATGTCACACGGCAGCGTTCAGCTCTCCATCTCACAAACATTTGAGAGAAAGCGTAAATTCCCACCTAGCCACCCTGGATCCCTGGCCCTGAATGCCAGTATTTCTAAACTACTGGCCTATGAAATGCTGTCATTTAGGCTGGTGGACACAGACAGCTTCAAACAGCTCATGTCACTTGCTGTCCCACAGTATGTTGTTCCCAGCCGGCACTACTTCTCCAAGAGAGCCGTGCCTTCCCTGCACAACCAAGTATCCGATAAAATCAAGTGTGCACAGATACGTGGACCAGTAAGCACAGCCAGGGACGCTATATCTCCCTAACTGCACACTGGGTAAATGTAGTGGCGGCTGGGCCCCAGGCGGAGAGCTGTTTGGCGCACGTCCTTCCGCCGCCAAGGATCGCAGGGCAACATTCTTTGCCTCCTGTCTCCTCCTCCTCCTACTCAGCTTCCTCCTCCTCTTCTTCCACCTGCTCATCCAGTCAGCCACACACCTTCACCACCAACTTCAGCACAGCCCGGGGTAAACGTCAGCAGGCCGTTCTGAAACTCATATGTTTGGGGGACAGGCCCCACACCGCACAGGAGTTGTGGGGGGGTATAGAACAACAGACCGACGAGTGGTTGCTAGCGGTGAGCCTCAAGCCTGGCCGATAATGGGCGAAATCTCGTTGCAGCTCTGGGACTAGCCGGTTTGACGCACATCCCTTGCCTGGCGCATGTGCTGAATTTGGTGGTGCAGAAGTTCATTCGCAACTACCCTGACATGTCAGAGCTGCTGCATAAAGTGCGGGCCGTCTGTTCGCGCTTCCGGCGTTCACATCCTGCCGCTGCACGCCTGTCTGCGCTACAGCGTAACTTCGGCCTTCCCGCTCACCGCCTCATATGCGACGTGCCCACCAGGTGGAACTCCACCATGCACATGCTGGACAGACTGTGCGAGCAGCAGCAGGCCATAGTGGAGTTTCAGCTGCAGCACGCACGGGTCAGTCGCACTGCGGATCAGCCCCACTTCACCACCAATGACTGGGCCTCCATGCGAGACCTGTGTGCCCTGTTGCGCTGTTTCGAGTACTCCACCAACATGGCCAGTGGCGATGACGCCGTTATCAGCGTTACAATACCACTTCTATGTCTCCTTGAGAAAACACTTAGGGCGATGATGGAAGAGGAGGTGGCCCAGGAGGAGGAGGAGGAGGAAGAGGGGTCATTTTTAGCACTTTCAGGCCAGTCTCTTTGAAGTGACTCAGAGGGAGGTTTTTTGCAACAGCAGAGGCCCCCAACGCAGCTCTGGCCCATCACTGGTGCGTGGCTGGGGGGAAACGCAGGACGATGACGATACGCCTCCCACAGAGGACAGCTTGTCCTTACCTCTGGGCAGCCTTGCACACATGAGCGACTACATGCTGCAGTGCCTGCGCAACGACAGCAGAGTTGCCCACATTTTAACGTGTGCGGACTACTGGGTTGCCACCCTGCTGGATCCACGGTACAAAGACAATGTGCCCACCTTACTTCATGCACTGGAGCGTGATAGTAAGATGCGCGAGTACAAGCGCACGTTGGTAGACGCGCTACTGAGAGCATTCCCAAATGTCACAGGGGAACAAGTGGAAGCCCAAGGCGAAGGCAGAGGAGGAGCAAGAGGTCGCCAACGCAGCTCCTGCTGCCCTCAGCTCCTCTGAGGGCAGGGTTAGCATGGCAGAGATGTGGAAAAGTTTTGTCACCACGCCACAGCTAACTGCACCACCACCTGATACGGAACGTGTTAGCAGGAGGCAACATTTCAATAACATGGTGGAACAGTGCCTGTGCACACCCCTCCACGTACTGACTGATGGTTCGGCCCCATTCAACTTCTGGGTCTCCAAATTGTCCACGTGGCCAGAGCTAGCCTTTTATGCCTTGGAGGTGCTGGCCTGCCCGGCGGCCAGCGTTTTGTCTGAACGTGTATTCAGCACGGCAGGGGGCGTCATTACAGACAAACGCAGCCGCCTGTCTACAGCCAATGTGGACAAGCTGACGTTCATAAAAATGAACCAGGCATGGATCCCACAGGACCTGTCCATCCCTTGTGCAGATTAGACATTAACTACCTCCCCTTAACAATATATTATTGTACTCCAGGGCACTTCCTCATTCAATCCTATTTTTATTTTCATTTTACCATTATATTGCGGGGCAACCCAAAGTTGAATGAACCTCTCCTCTGTCTGGGTGCCGGGGCCTAAAAATATCTGTCAATCATAAAAAGATAGGCCCTTAAATATAGACACTCAAAAAGAGAAATGTATCTGTAACCACTGGTTACACTAGTCTCCTGAAAGAATGAACGGAGACGGGGAGGGACCATAAACAGGGATAGCGTAAAGAATAGATAGGGTGAAGGGTACGTAAGTACCAAGACAGAGGGACACACTGCTGGGACTATACCCTAGATGTCCCTAATCTGTCTAAGTCACGCCACTATCTAATGCAAAATACCTGCATTCGCCCTCCCTAATCATGGACTGCCCAGCTTGGCCCGATAGACAGAATAGATGGTCCTGTGATGAAATGAATTGCTGTATCGGGTATGGGCACAAAAGTTGGCAAAAGGAACGTAGTGATTGGAGTCCAGGTAGAAAGGCAATACCGTTGTAGGGGGTCGCAAAGCCTGGTCAGTGTCAACCACAAACAGATGTTATAATCAGAAAAGATACAGTGTCCCGACGCGTTTCCTCAATGATGTCTGATTCATCAGGGGACAAAATTATATATAAGAGGCTCCCTGATATAAGGATACCTCTTCCAACCAAAGCACGTGGCACAGGATGGTATCTAGTTCATAGTCTTGAGTCCTGTGTAGACCCCGACTATATACCACCCACCATCCGGTTATATATCACAATCCGGATAGTGAGTCAAGAGCGATCCTGTGTCACTTAATCACGGCAGTTATAAGGATACATAAACTGCTGTGACTTAAATCCAAGTATAGTGAATACACCACATATAAGGTTACATATAGATCACAATAAGTCAAAGTGTCAATTTCGTTTGCAGTGTAGCAGATCCATGCTAGTTGTAACCCCCAGCATAAGTTGGTGATCTGTACAGTGCTAAATACGTAACCATACTGATTCACTATGATAGATAAGTATATCAGCGTGGTGCACTTATCTGTCCAGTTCTCAATGACAACCGTTTCCAGATATCGCTAGGTAGAGGGTGCTCCTTGGCGTCCCGCGTGTAGCAGTGGCAATGAAGCCGCGTTCGCGGGTTGTTTAAAAAGGCCAGGTAGCCCCGCCCCTACTCTACGCCCCCTCAGCGTCATGCGGTGCCGTCATCATGTGATGTCTCAGCTGTTCGGCTTCAACTCACATGACCGCACCTCTTCCTATGATGCGGTGTATAGAGGCGTGTACTGTCGCCAGGCAACCATCCGGCTAACCAGCTTCCTTGATGAAGCCGAGATCCAAACAAAACAGGTAACCCAGCAAGCGGCCGTCTGACTAGTAGCTGATCCTACGACGAGCACTCTATCTTGCGCATGTGTGAGGCGGGTGTGTTATGGTGCAAAGATCGGGTCAAAGGGCAAGTTTGCCCTAACCTTTGCTACCACCTAAGTACAATATAGTTTCCACCTGTATGCCTAGTTTGCAGTTTACATAGTGGAGTCTTGAAGTTTCTAAGATAGTTCCTCAAAATTATTAACGTTGCCAGCAGTGGCTATCGCACCCCTTTAAAGGAAAAGGGGCTCATCCTCCGTAGGTGACCAAACCAAGTTGAAGATAAAGGAAACTTATTCTATCCTACATTGCATATATGTTGTACAAGAGGTGGAAGATATGGTCGGGTGGCATATCCCAATATATAATTTTGTCCCCTGATGAATCAGACATCATTGAGGAAACGCGTCGGGACACTGTATCTTTTCTGATTATAACATCTGTTTGTGGTTGACACTGACCAGGCTTTGCGACCCCCTACAACGGTATTGCCTTTCTACCTGGACTCCAATCACTACGTTCCTTTTGCCAACTTTTGTGCCCATACCCGATACAGCAATTCATTTCATCACAGGACCATCTATTCTGTCTATCGGGCCAAGCTGGGCAGTCCATCATTAGGGAGGGCGAATGCAGGTATTTTGCATTAGACTTAGACAGATTAGGGACATCTAGGGTATAGTCCCAGCAGTGTGTCCCTCTGTCTTGGTACTTACGTACCCTTCACCCTATCTATTCTTTACGCTATCCCTGTTTATGGTCCCTCCCCGTCTCCGTTCATTCTTTCAGGAGACTAGTGTAACCAGTGGTTACAGATACATTTCTCTTTTTGAGTGTCTATATTTAAGGGCCTATCTTTTTATGATTGACATTAATTAAATGTTAAGTTTTAAACCAAATGAAATAAGCTACCCATAACCTGTTAATTCGCTCTAGATTAAAAGGGTTTAGCTCGCTATTTAGTGATTGTAGCCTGACCCGCTGAAATACGGTTCTGTAAATTACTAAAAATATCTGACTGATTCTCTGCTGACATGAAGCCAGATTCTCTGTTACGGGACCTCTCTCCAATTGATATTGGTTAATTTTTATTTATTTTATTTTTATTTTAATTCATTTCCCTATCCACATTTGTTTGCAGGGGATTTACCTACATGTTGCTGCCTTTTGCAGCCCTCTAGCTCTTTCCTGGGCTGTTTTACAGCCTTTTTAGTGCCGAAAAGTTCGGGTCCCCATTGACTTCAATGGGGTTCGGGTTCGTGACGAAGTTCGGGTCGGGTTCGGATCCCGAACATTTCCGGGAAGTTCGGCCGAACTTCTCGAACCCGAACATCCAGGTGTTCGCTCAACTCTAATTCTAAAGAGCTTCACAGCAGCGGCCTGCACCATAGGTTGAAGCACCGGTCTCTATTTTGGCGACTAGCCACAGATCGGGCGGATTGCCAGCAGTTCCCTACCTGTGATACATCTGAGTGCCTTATCTACGGCAGTGATCGTCACTATAAAGATTAACTTAGCCCTCGGTGAGGACGGGACCGGAAGACTACAAAGGACTACAGCAGATAAAATATCGCCGAACACCCTGTGACCTGATCTAAGCTGAAGCCGGTGTCAGCGCTCCCGGCTGGTAGCTGAATGCCGAAAGAGGAAAAGTAGTGCCGCTCCTTACAGTCTGCAGGGCTCTGCAGGCTGACAGTTCCTGAGGCCAACTACAAAGCCGGGGACTAGAGATCAACAAGAGGGGATTATCAGCACTAGCAGCAGGTCAGTGTTATCTGTTACTGGGGCACAGCGGTGACCGGAGGAAGTAGTTCCGGCCGTCGGCCATAGCTGGCTGAGAAGAGCGGAGTAATCTATCTGCTTGAGAAGCGCTCGGCTCACGGCAAGCCCTGAAAGAAGCGCAGGCAGAGGCTGACACAGCTTGTCTGATTAAATAAAGTAGAGGATTTCCTGGGCAGACATTTATCAAAGAGTCTGTTAAACAAAAGACCGGTGTGGGACCACAGACTGTGTTATTAAACCTCATTAGCTCTGAGAAGAAAGGACCCGACTACAAATCTGGCAAACAGATCACTCCGCCAGCTCCAAGAAATCGGATTCAAACGTCCTGAAAGAAATAGTATACTTAGGGCTCTTTCACACTTGCGTTCTTGTGTTCCGGCATAGAGTTCCGTCGTTGGGGCTCTATGCCGGAAGAATCCTGATCAGGATTATCCCCATGCATTCTGAATGGAGAGAAATCCGTTCAGGATGCATCAGGATGTCTTCAGTTCCGGAACGGAACGTTTTTTGGCCGGAGAAAATACCGCAGCATGCTGCGCTTTTTGCTCCGGTCAAAAATCCTGAACACTTGCCGCAAGGCCGGATCCGGAATTAATGCCCATTGAAAGGCATTAATCCGGATACGGCATTAAGCTAAACGTCGTTTCGGCGCATTTCCGGTTCCGACGTTTAGCTTTTTCGGAATGGTTACCATGGCTGCCAGGACGCTAAAGTCCTGGTTGCCATGGTAAAGTGTAGTGGGGAGCGGGGGAGCAGTATACTTACCGTCCGTGCGGCTGCCGGGGCGCTTCAGAGTGACGTCAGGGCGCCCCACGCTCATGGATGACGTGTCGCATGGATCACGTCATCCATGTGCTGACGTCATTCTGGAGCGCCCCGGGAGCCGCACAGACTAAGTATACTGCTCCCCCGCTCCCCACTACTACTATGGCAGCCAGGACTTTAATAGCATCCTGGGTGCCATAGTAACACTGAACGCATTTTGAAGACTGATCCATCTTCAAATGCTTTCAGTTCACTTGCGGTGTTACGGATCCGGCGGGCACCTCCGGCAAATGGAGTGCACGACGGATCCGGACAACGCAAGTGTGAAAGAGGTCTTAAGCACTGCTCTAATTATTGTGCAGCAAATTAAAAGCGCATCAAAATTAACACACAGCGTGGACATAGTGACGCTTTTCTCTTACACTGCCTAACATTTCATTGAATCCTTATAAAAAATAAGGCCGCCAGCCAATAATTTTCTTTTAGGTGCAGCTGCACCACACAGACAGGACATCCTTTTCCTTTCAAGTGCCATAAAAATCAGCCCTGTGAAACGCGGCTGGGTGCGGAGGCTTCGCCCGGTACCCTGTCCGCGGAACAGAGTCATAATATTCGGCAAAGGAGATAATTAGCGGAACGCGTGGCTCTTACTTAATCTACGAATATACAAAAATCTGCAGCACTCGTCAGTTGTAGCAAATAGTTGGTTTATTCCATAAAAAAAACAGCAGGTGAATGCGACGTTTCGACCGTCCTCGGTCTTTCTCAAGCAATACAGTGAATACAAAACATGTGTCTTATATAGTGCCCAATACACGGGGTAAACCCTCCCCCAGGTGAATCAATACATCCTCATTAGTACATAGTAGTAATACGTCATCAGACGTAATCATCAATAACAACTTTCCGGTGTATTGTGTAATCCATTAAGTTACCTCTCCTACAGGAGTAGTGTCCACAGGGCCTCATTCCCTCTCCGCAAGTTCTTCTAAGACGAACCACGTTCGGCGTCCCGGAAGCTATGGTGCGCATGCGTCCCCCAGTCATCAGCCAACCAATGAGAAAAATTCGTCAACTGACGTCACCTGTTGTCAATAACGCAGGAGCAGTTTCTGCTCCACGGCATTGTAGTGCGTCCACCTCGTCTCTTATCAATGACGTGGTTCTCGTCATGGAGACGCGGTTGTCAACACAAATATTCATGTGACGCACGCGTCACCCGACTCCTCCCCGCGTCATTGTTCAATAGGTTCTCGGACATGTCCTCATGGGTGCAAGTCCCTCCTCCTTAGGTCAAAACACCTCCGATATTCCACTTGGGGTGATCTCTGGACTAAGTTCATCCAAAAGTCCCCATATTCACTAACTGTTCAATATGGTTCTTCCAGAGTGATCGCTGTTTTCCTTCAGCTATACACCCCTCTGAAGACATCATATCCCAAACATACCGACCCTTCAGGTAAACCCCGTCCCATCCATATTACATGTTGGGGCAGGTGTCTCCTAATAGGAATTCAATTCAGGTCGTTCAGAGTGTCATGAGGGCCAGCCATGTTTAGTGACAATAGCCCCCGTGGCACTCCACGTCCATTCATACATACACTATATTTGTCTTTTTTAGAGGTGATAGACCAGGTATAGGACTTACCCCCCATTTCGGACACGCCCGTCGACCATAAATACTGGACAGACGACTGTATAACATTGGGGACATCGACATTCAAGATTGCGGAACAGGGAGAGACCCCAGTGAAGACATCCCTAGGGAGAGATAATGAAGTAAAATTCAGTGTTGGTGAACAATAGTGAACAATAGTGATTAATTAATTAAAATCATCACAACATAGTTGGGCACATACTTAAGTTACAAAAATAATAAATAAAGGTCCAGTCTACATTTAGGAGGAAGAGATACACAGAATCCCTTATAGGAAGACCCCCAGATTGAAATCTCTATTAAGTCCCCTAGGTTCACGCGTATCAAGCCTGTAAATCCATTTTAACTCTAATTGTTTAAGGAGGGTCTCTCGATCTCCCCCCCTCCGTAATGATGGTATCCCATCTATAACCTGAAACCGAAGTTGCGACAAGTTATGTCCCATTTTGTTAAAATGTTCTGGTACTGGGAGATCCAAAGCTTTTTTTCTAATCTTAGACTTGTGTTGTGTGATCCTCTTTTTTATCTCCTGTGTGGTCTCTCCCACATAG
Organism: Bufo bufo; assembly: GCF_905171765.1. Classification (NCBI taxonomy): domain Eukaryota; kingdom Metazoa; phylum Chordata; class Amphibia; order Anura; family Bufonidae; genus Bufo; species Bufo bufo. Next base: position 27,340 of record NW_024399986.1, read on the forward strand.
AGGAGCCCACACGGACATTGAAGAGTGTAGATGACATAGGATGAACTACAGGTATAAAACTGTTTGATTTTATATTTTTTCCCAGTGTGAGGATGTGCAAACGTTTCTCCTTTTATCATATTATTACAGTGACAACATCCTAAACAGGGGTAACATCCTATTCGTTTCTGCATTTGTACATTTGGAGGTTTATCTGCATGAACCAACCTGTCCCTTACATTAGGGCCTCTCCTGTATGAAAATAGAGGTGGGTTCCTAAACTCTGGGGTATCTGGAAACGCTTGTGTGAGAAGCGTCCAGTTCTTTCTGATCACCGTAGCCACCTGCCTGCTCAACATTGTGTACCTGGAGACAAAGGGGATCCTATTCTGGGTACCTAATTTATCTGTGTTTTTCTCAAGTAGTTTCTCCCTTTCCATTCTATGAGCCCTATCTTGATGTTTATTCGTCAGCTGTTTAGGGTATCCCCTATTCACAAATTTTTTGTTCATTTCCCCCAACCTTATCTCCACTTTTTCTTCATCACTGACAATTCTACGTACCCGTAGAAATTGGCTGTAAGGTAATGATTTTATCATATCTCGGGGATGTGAGCTGTCATATTTTAAGATGTTATTTTTGTCAGTGTTTTTCACATGTATGTCCGTGCCCAATTTTCCATTCTGGACACATACCAATGTGTCCAGGAATTGTAGCTCGGTCATAGAGCTGACTCTCGTGAATTTTAAAGCTGGGTGAATGTTATTTAGGTACTCATTGAATACATGTAATTCCAGTTCTGTACCTGTCCATATACAAAAGATATCGTCAATGTATCTCATCCAGCCCCTCACAAATTTGGAGGAGCTGGATGGATACACAAACTGATCTTCTATATATGACATATAAATGTTGGCATAAACAGGTGCGGCGTTAGACCCCATTGCAGTCCCCCTCGTTTGTAAAAAAAATTGATATTTAAATTTAAAATAATTCCAGGTCAGTATAGTCTCTAATAACATCAGAATAAAATTTACCATTTCTGGTGTATATTCTGAGTCATTCAAGACATGCCTGACTGCCTCCAAACCTTTAGCATGGTCAATGCTAGTGTAAAGACTGACCACGTCAAACGAGACTAGCCTGTCTCCAGGTTCAATCTTTAATTCTTTCAGTTTACATAAGAAGTGGGTGGTATCTTTCACATAAGACAATGCTTTTGTAACATGCGGTTGTAACACCCCATCCAAGAACATAGCTGGTCGTGAGAGAACAGAGTTGATGCCGGACACAATAGGGCGTCCTGGCGGATCAACCCTGCTCTTATGTATCTTGGGTAGGGTGTACAATACCGGAGTGACTGGATGTGTGACTATCAAGTAGTCATGTAAAGGACCATCAATGATATCATCTGCGTACGAGTCATCCACCAAAAGCTTGATCTTCCGAGAGATCTCAAACTTTGGGTCTTGATCAATTAGACGATAGACAGAGGTATCATTGAGCTGTTTTTTTATCTCACACTCATATCTCACAGTGTCCATAATGACAATCGCTCCGCCCTTGTCGGCCGGCTTGATTGTAATTTCATCCCTATTGCTCAATTTGGTTAGTATATTCTTCTCTGTTTTGGTGAGGTTAGATCTAAATTTAACCTGTGACTGTTCCCTTAGCTGCTGCATATCCTTTTGTACTAATGAAATATATGTCTCGATGACATTAATGTTTGGTGGTGGTTGAAACTTGCTTTTAAGTGAAAGGTTATATTTTTTAAGGGTCATGGTGTTTTGCACATCTTCCTCCTCCCTTTTGGTGGTGTCACCCCCTTTCCCTGAAAAAAAACCTTTAAGCCTTAAACGTCTAAAAAAAACGGTACAGATCCACTTCATACTCAAACCAATCGATAAACATAGTTGGGCAATAGGATAAGCCCTTATTAAGCAATGTCAATTCTGACTCTGTGAAAGAAAATGATGAGATATTTACCACCAGACTCTCTATTTCAGTCTGTTCACAGCTTGATCTCTCACTTTGTCCATATGTCCTCTTTGGTTCTGGCCCATCGGTGGTTTCCTGGACCTGGTTATCACAGTACTTCCTCCATCGTCTGTGTTTAGATCCTCCCCTCCTTTGTTGTCTCGTTTTCTTTGGCCAAGTCCTTGACCTAAAAAAAGGGGGTCATCACTACAGTCCTCAGATGATTCCGGGGTAGTTGCATCTCTATTTTTTCTTCCATCATAGGGCCTGCGACGTGATTTTCCTTTAAATTGTGTGTTTTGATTTCTTTGTTGTCCCATGGTCTGCTTACGGTATACTTCACCTCGAGTGTAGTCATCGAGATCCCGGTGCCACTTTTGTCTCTTTGTGATCTCGATATTACTTCGATATTTATTCAGATCAATATCCAATTTGGTTTTAATTACTGAAATCTCAGTTGATGTTAATAAAGTGCTTAATTGGTTTTCCAATGTATTGATCCGTATTTGGTTTGATTCCAACTCAAGTTGCAAATACTCCATATTTAAAAGCATAATGTCCATGGAATATCGATTCGATATTGACTCGAATTTTGCGCAAAATTCCCTATTATTTGGAAGCAGAATTGGTCTCAAATGGGAGCGAAGACCCCTCGGGATCTATTTTCATACAGGAGAGGCCCTAATGTAAGGGACAGGTTGGTTCATGAAGATAAACCTCCAAATGTACAAATGCAGAAACGAATAGGATGTTACCCCTGTTTAGGATGTTGTCACTGTAATAATATGATAAAAGGAGAAACGTTTGCACATCCTCACACTGGGAAAAAATATAAAATCAAACAGTTTTATACCTGTAGTTCATCCTATGTCATCTACACTCTTCAATGTCCGTGTGGGCTCCTCTATGTGGGAGAGACCACACAGGAGATAAAAAAGAGGATCACACAACACAAGTCTAAGATTAGAAAAAAAGCTTTGGATCTCCCAGTACCAGAACATTTTAACAAAATGGGACATAACTTGTCGCAACTTCGGTTTCAGGTTATAGATGGGATACCATCATTACGGAGGGGGGGGAGATCGAGAGACCCTCCTTAAACAATTAGAGTTAAAATGGATTTACAGGCTTGATACGCGTGAACCTAGGGGACTTAATAGAGATTTCAATCTGGGGGTCTTCCTATAAGGGATTCTGTGTATCTCTTCCTCCTAAATGTAGACTGGACCTTTATTTATTATTTTTGTAACTTAAGTATGTGCCCAACTATGTTGTGATGATTTTAATTAATTAATCACTATTGTTCACTATTGTTCACCAACACTGAATTTTACTTCATTATCTCTCCCTAGGGATGTCTTCACTGGGGTCTCTCACTGTTCCGCAATCTTGAATGTCGATGTCCCCAATGTTATACAGTTGTCTGTCCAGTATTTATGGTCGACGGGCGTGTCCGAAATGGGGGGCAAGTCCTATACCTGGTCTATCACCTCTAAAAAAGACAAATATAGTGTATGTATGAATGGACGTGGAGTGCCACGGGGGCTATTGTCACTAAACATGGCTGGCCCTCATGACACTCTGAACGACCTGAATTGAATTCCTATTAGGAGACACCTGCCCCAACATGTAATATGGATGGGACGGGGTTTACCTGAAGGGTCGGTATGTTTGGGATATGATATCTTCAGAGGGGTGTATAGCTGAAGGAAAACAGCGATCACTCTGGAAGAACCATATTGAACAGTTAGTGAATATGGGGACTTTTGGATGAACTTAGTCCAGAGATCACCCCAAGTGGAATATCGGAGGTGTTTTGACCTAAGGAGGAGGGACTTGCACCCATGAGGACATGTCCGAGAACCTATTGAACAATGACGCGGGGAGGAGTCGGGTGACGCGTGCGTCACATGAATATTTGTGTTGACAACCGCGTCTCCATGACGAGAACCACGTCATTGATAAGAGACGAGGTGGACGCACTACAATGCCGTGGAGCAGAAACTGCTCCTGCGTTATTGACAACAGGTGACGTCAGTTGACGAATTTTTCTCATTGGTTGGCTGATGACTGGGGGACGCATGCGCACCATAGCTTCCGGGACGCCGAACGTGGTTCGTCTTAGAAGAACTTGCGGAGAGGGAATGAGGCCCTGTGGACACTACTCCTGTAGGAGAGGTAACTTAATGGATTACACAATACACCGGAAAGTTGTTATTGATGATTACGTGTGATGACGTATTACTACTATGTACTAATGAGGATGTATTGATTCACCTGGGGGAGATTTACCCCGTGTATTGGGCACTATATAAGACACATGTTTTGTATTCACTGTATTGCTTGAGAAAGACCGAGGACGGTCGAAACGTCGCATTCACCTGCTGTTTTTTTTATGGAATAAACCAACTATTTGCTACAACTGACGAGTGCTGCAGATTTTTGTATATTCTTTGATGTTGGGATCAATTGCCAGGATCTCGATCTGCCTGCACCATCACTACCGCAAGTAAGGTATCGTTTATGGTTTTCCCAATTGTCTTTTGGGCATAGTAGTGCTGCCGGATCTTTCTATATATTCTTACTTAATCTACGTAATTTTATTTTTTTTGTAAATCTCTTTTTATTGTTTCAAGTACAACACCAAGAAGTCCATAATACGACTCATGTCAAAGACTTACAGTGAAAATACAATAATGTAGGTGAGCGAAGCTGGCCCCCCTTCAATCAGCACAAACAAAAACTCCAGTGTGTTTCTTTAGTGCTACGTTTGTGCTGGTTTGTGCCGTTTAAATCTCCATTCTACCTCCTTTCGTTTTTGAGTTATTAGCTATTTATTAAAAGGTCACCAAAGGTCACCCAGCCCCCCATCACAGCCAAAAGACACAAAACTGGGCCGGTTGGTTAGTGCTACGTTTGTGCTGTTTAAGTCTACATTCTACCTCCTTTCGTTTTCGAGTTATTAACCATTTATTGAAAGGTCACCAAAGGTCACTCAGCCCCCCATCACAGCCAAAAGACACAAAACCGGGCCAGTTGGTTAGTGCTATGTTTGTGCTGGTTTGTGCCATTTAAATCTACATTCTACCTCATTTCGTTTTCGAGTTATTAACCATTTATTGAAAGGTCACCAAAGGTCACCTAGCCCCCCATCACAGCCAAAAGACACAAAACTGGGCCGGTTGGTTAGTGCTACGTTTGTGCTGGTTTGTGCCGTTTAAATCTCCATTCTACCTCCTTTCGTTTTCGAGTTATTAACCATTTATTCAAAGGTCACTCAACCCCCCATCACAGCCAAAAGACACGAAACTGGACTGGGTGGTTAGTGCTACGTTTGTGCTGTAGAAATTAACATTTGTGCTGCTTTTATTTGTAAGATAATAGCAATAGTTTTTTTTTTTTTTTTTTATATGATGCCATATTAGATGCCATATAAGATGATGCCATATTAGATTGCCATAGCACTAGCATTGGAATATATGAGAAAATCGCATATTTCCTATGGAGCTCTATTACAGGCTATGGCTTCATAGGAAATACTATGCAGCAGCCTGGGTTTCATTCATAGAGACCCAGGCAGCTGCAGGTAGGCTTCTGCTCCCCTATTGGCCAGACGGGGGAGTCAGAGCGCAAACCGAAAGTGAAAATATTAACATTATTATGCTATTAAAACATTATGGATATTGCAAAAAGCAAAAGTCCTGACTAGCCAGATGTGTTTGATTACTTTTGTTGTGTTTATTAGTACCCCTAACACCCTGGTGGAGGCAGTTATTCCTTGCTATACTCCATACTCAGCTTAGATTGTCTTTTGCTAATGCTCCTCCTCTTTCCTCGGCTCTGTAAGCACTGCACACAGCACCCTGGTGGAAGGCAGTAATACAGCTTAAGTAACTGCATACTAGATATTTTGACTGCTACCTGAGAGAATACAGGGTAAATCAAGGTAATTGAAGTTTAACCCTCTTTTGCTTTTGTTGTGTTTCTCAGTGATGCAACCATGTTAATAAAATGTGTTCTGGTTCTGTGTTAGTCAGAATTGAAAGTCCGTATAGCAACATACAGAAATCCAGGGGTGGACATACCGCCTGTGCAGCCTGTTCAGCTGCACAGGGGCCCTCCAGCTCAGCTGTTTTTGCGTCCATCCACATACATCAAACAGCCAACATTTGGGGGCCATGCAGGGTCCCTTCTTTTGGCCAACATAGTGACGGTCACTATGTCGCCCAGAAGAAGGGACCCTGTATGGCCCCCAAATGTTGGCTGTTTGACGGACACAGCGCCATCCATGTTGTCACTTCAAGCACCAACCTCTTACTCAAGGTCTGTACACTGTATGGAGTGCTGATGATTTTGTATTATTAGCTGCTTGTAGTTCCAAGTTACTATTTGTTAAGCGTCGGTAGCAAAGGTTTTAGCTTGAGATAATCTACTTTTTTATTCACTTCCCATGGACAAGTGCAGTTACCGTTTAATGAAGACTGCGAAAAAATCAGGACTTAATATGGATATCTATATGTTTGGGTTTATTTGTTCTTTTACAGCACAAATGCAGCACTAACCAACCAGCCCGGTTTTGCTATTATCTTACAAATAAAACCAGCACAAATGTTAATTTCTACAGTACAAACCAGCACAAACGTAGCACTAACCAACCAGCCCAGTTTCGTGTCTTTTGGCTGTGATGGGGGGCTAGGTGACCTTTGGTGACCTTTCAATAAATGGTTAATAACTCGAAAACGAAATGAGGTAGAATGTAGATTTAAATGGCACAAACCAGCACAAACGTAGCACTAACCAACTGGCCCGGTTTTGGGACTTTTGGCTGTGATGGGGGGCTGAGTGACCTTTGGTGACCTTTCAATAAATGGTTAACTCGAAAACGAAAGGAGGTAGAATGGAGATTTAAACGGCACAAACCAGCACAAACGTAGCACTAACCATCCAGCAAGTTTCATGTCTTTTTGCTGTTGTAGGGGGGCTGGTGATGTCATCATGTTGAAAAAAACAGTTGCTATTATCTTTAAAATAAAAGCAGCACAAATGTTAATTTTTGCGGCACAAAACAGCACAAACGTAGCACTAAAGAAACACACTGGAGTTTTTGTTTGTGCTGATTGAAGGGGGGCCAGCTTCGCTCACCTCAATAATGTAGATTACAAAATTAGTCGCATATGAACATGTTCATAATAAGTATCAGATTCACATTCAATAAACAATTGAGAACAAGGGAAAAATAATATATGAGGGAGGGAAGGAGGTACATTAGGGGAAAAAACAAATAAGGCACTTGGTGAATGAGAAAATATACTCCCATAGGAGTGGAGTAACGATACTAGTCTACAGATGCGTATAAAATGTTGTGTAGCTAACCTGTGTCTATTTTGGAAGTTGAATATAGAATGTAGAGTGTCCCGAACAATGTAATGGGAGTATATTACATCTTCAATTATGTCTAAAGATAGTAAGAGAGGAGGAGATGTGTACCCACCTAAATATGTCAATTGTCGAACCAAGTATCCAAATTAATCCCACCATTAACTCTCCAACTGGTCCAGTGTCTCCTCATCTCTTACCACTTGCGATTTTTTCCAGGGAGACCATACCTCCAAGTATTTAAGTCTATTGCCATGGACCCAACCTAGCAACTCCTCCAGTCTATGAAGTTGATGCATTTTATTGAACCACATATTAAGGTCAGGAAGAGAAGAATCCCTCCATCTAGTGGGGATTAATAGTTTCGCCGTGGCGATCATATGCGTGGGAAGGTTATTTTTTTGAAGGACGGAAGTTGGAGGTTGGGATCCAAAGCAATATTAACTCAGGGGAAAGTGTTATGGAGGTATCACAAATTAAATTAATAGATCTTTCAACATCTTTCCAAAATTGTGCTAATAGAGGACAGGACCACCAAATATGTATCATGGATCCACCTTCAGCTTGACATCTCCAACAATTGTTGTTGGGGGATAAACCTATGGAAAATAAGTACTCTGGAGTCCTATACCACCTTGTGATAGTCTTATAGGAGTTTTCCTGGAAGCGAACACATGTGGAGAACCCAGCCGCATGAGATAAAATGTAAGAGGATTCAGTCTCCGAGAAGCTCCTCCCTAACTCCTTTTCCCATTGACGTAGGAAATAAGGTTTGGGGCAACTAGTCGCCGTCAAAAGGTTATTGTAAGAAATAGATAGTGACTTTTTCAAGGGGGTTGGTAGTATAGAAAGGTTTTCAAGCCACGTAGGCTCAGAAAACTGACACTGATTTTTTCTCAAATTTCTTACAAGTGTTTCTGAAGTCCCACATTTGAATTGGGGTGGGAGGTTTTATATTTAATTTGGCATGAATTTCTTCCAAAGGTAAAAAGCGGTTAGATTCTATCACCTCACCTATTCTAACACCTCTTAAAGAATGCCACCAACTCTCGTCCCCCCCCACTCAACCTATTAAAGAGGTAAGGCAGAACATCGAGTGGAGTCAGTTTAGATATTTTAAGCCCCTTGGGGGGTGCTACTGGGGAGTTACGGTAACTGACAAGCATGTTTTTGGTCAGCGGACTCATCTCTGGACAAAGAGAAAGAGGGACTTCTTGAGACCACAAAATAGCATTCCTATGTATTCCTAACAAAGACCTTTCTATATCCAAATAAGGGGCGTTAATTTTATCATTTGCTAGAAGCGCCCATTTAGCTAGCTGAATGGCCTTATTATATAGTGCCATATCCGGTAAGGATATACCACCTTTATGTTTTTTCTGGAGAGTTAATGGTGGGATTAATTTGGATACTTGGTTCGACAATTGACATATTTAGGTGGGTACACATCTCCTCCTCTCTTACTTTATTTAGACATAATTGAAGATGTAATATACTCCCATTACATTGTTCGGGACACTCTACATTCTATATTCAACTTCCAAAATAGACACAGGTTAGCTACACAACATTTTATACGCATCTGTAGACTAGTATCGTTACTCCACTCTTATGGGAGTATATTTTCTCATTCACCAAGTGCCTTATTTGTTTTTTCCCCTAATGTACCTCCTTCCCTCCCTCATATATTATTTTTCCCTTGTTCTCAATTGTTTATTGAATGTCGATCTGATACTTATTATGAATATGTTCATATGCGACTAATTTTGTAATCTACATTATTGTATTTTCACTGTAAGTCTTTGACATGAGTCGTATTATGGACTTCTTGGTGTTGTACTTGAAACAATAAAAAGAGATTTACAAAAAAAAAATATTACGTAGATTAAGTAAGAGCCACGCGTTCCGCTAATTATCTCCTTTGCCGAATATTATGACTCTGTTCCGCGGACAGGGTACCGGGCGAAGCCTCCGCACCCAGCCGCGTTTCACAGGGCTGATTTTTATGGCACTTGAAAGGAAAAGGATGTCCTGTCTGTGTGGTGCAGCTGCACCTAAAAGAAAATTATTGGCTGGCAGCCTTATTTTTTATAAGGATTCAATGAAATGTTAGGCAGTGTAAGAGAAAATCGTCACTATGTCCACGCTGTGTGTTAATTTTGATGCGCTTTTAATTTGCTGCACAATAATTAGAGCAGTGCTTAAGACCTCTTTCACACTTGCGTTGTCCGGATCCGTCGTGCACTCCATTTGCCGGAGGTGCCCGCCGGATCCGTAACACCGCAAGTGAACTGAAAGCATTTGAAGATGGATCAGTCTTCAAAATGCGTTCAGTGTTACTATGGCACCCAGGATGCTATTAAAGTCCTGGCTGCCATAGTAGTAGTGGGGAGCGGGGGAGCAGTATACTTAGTCTGTGCGGCTCCCGGGGCGCTCCAGAATGACGTCAGAGCGCCCCATGCACATGGATGACGTGATCCATGCGACACGTCATCCATGAGCGTGGGGCGCCCTGACGTCACTCTGAAGCGCCCCGGCAGCCGCACGGACGGTAAGTATACTGCTCCCCCGCTCCCCACTACACTTTACCATGGCAACCAGGACTTTAGCGTCCTGGCAGCCATGGTAACCATTCCGAAAAAGCTAAACGTCGGAACCGGAAATGCGCCGAAACGACGTTTAGCTTAATGCCGTATCCGGATTAATGCCTTTCAATGGGCATTAATTCCGGATCCGGCCTTGCGGCAAGTGTTCAGGATTTTTGACCGGAGCAAAAAGCGCAGCATGCTGCGGTATTTTCTCCGGCAAAAAACGTTCCGTTCCGGAACTGAAGACATCCTGATGCATCCTGAACGGATTTCTCTCCATTCAGAATGCATGGGGATAATCCTGATCAGGATTCTTCCGGCATAGAGCCCCGACGACGGAACTCTATGCTGGAACACAAGAACGCAAGTGTGAAAGAGCCCTAAGTATACTATTTCTTTCAGGACGTTTGAATCCTATTTCTTGGAGCTGGCGGAGTGATCTGTTTGCCAGATTTGTAGTCAGGTCCTTCTCAGAGCTAATGAGGTTTAATAACACAGTCTGTGGTCCCACACCGGTCTTTTGTTTAACAGACTCTTTGATAAATGTCTGCCCAGGAAATCCTCTACTTTATTTAATCAGACAAGCTGTGTCAGCCTCTGCCTGCGCTTCTTTCAGGGCTTGCCGTGAGCCGAGCGCTTCTCAAGCAGATAGATTACTCCGCTCTTCTCAGCCAGCTATGGCCGACGGCCGGAACTACTTCCTCCGGTCACCGCTGTGCCCTAGTAACAGATAACACTGACCTGCTGCTAGTGCTGATAATCCCCTCTTGTTGATCTCTGGTCCCCGGCTTTGTAGTTGGCCTCAGGAACTGTCAGCCTGCAGAGCCCTGCAGACTGTAAGGAGCGGCACTACTTTTCCTCTTTCGGCATTCAGCTACCAACCGGGAGTGCTGACACCGGCTTCAGCTTAGATCAGGTCACAGGGTGTTCGGCGATATTTTATCTGCTGTAGTCCTTTGTAGTCTTCCGGTCCCGTCCTCACCGAGGGCTAAGTTAATCTTTATAGTGACGATCACTGCCGTAGATAAGGCACTCAGATGTATCACAGGTAGGGAACTGCTGGCAATCCGCCCGTTCTGTGGCTAGTCGCCAAAATAGAGACCGGTGCTTCAACCTATGGTGCAGGCCGCTGCTGTGAAGCTCTTTAGAATTAGAGTTGAGCGAACACCTGGATGTTCGGGTTCGTCACGAACCCGAACCCCATTGAAGTCAAAGGGGACCCAAACTTTTCGGCACTAAAAAGGCTGTAAAAACAGCCCAGGAAAGAGCTAGAGGGCTGCAAAAGGCAGCAACATGTAGGTAAATCCCCTGCAAACAAATGTGGATAGGGAAATGAATTAAAATAAAAATAAAATAAATAAAAATTAACCAATATCAATTGGAGAGAGGTCCCATAGCAGAGAATCAGTCTTCATGCCATAGCAGAGAATCTGGCTTCACGTCACCCACCACTGTAACAGTCCATTGTCATATATTTAGGCCCCGGCAGAGGAGAGAGGTCCCGTAACAGAGAATCTGGCTTCATGTCAGCAGAGAATCAGTCAGATATTTTTAGGCCCCGGCACCCAGACAGAGGAGAGGTTCATTCAACTTTGGGTTGCCCCGCAATATAATGGTAAAATGAAAATAAAAATAGATTGAATGAGGAAGTGCCCTGGAGTACAATAATATATTGTTATGGGGAGGTAGTTAATGTCTAATCTGCACAAGGGATGGACAGGTCCTGTGGGATCCATGCCTGGTTCATTTTTATGAACGTCAGCTTGTCCACATTGGCTGTAGGCAGGCGGCTGCGTTTGTCTGTAATGACGCCCCCTGCCATGCTGAATACACGTTCAGACAAAACGCTGGCCGCCGGGCAGGCCAGCACCTCCAAGGCATAAAAGGCTAGCTCTGGCCACGTGGACAATTTGGAGACCCAGAAGTTGAATGGGGCCGAACCATCAGTCAGTACGTGGAGGGGTGTGCACAGGTACTGTTCCACCATGTTATTGAAATGTTGCCTCCTGCTAACACGGTTAGCTGTGGCGTGGTGACAAAACTTTTCCACATCTCTGCCATGCTAACCCTGCCCTCAGAGGAGCTGGCCGTGACACAGCTGCGTTGGCGACCTCTTGCTCCTCCTCTGCCTTCGCCTTGGGCTTCCACTTGTTCCCCTGTGACATTTGGGAATGCTCTCAGTAGCGCGTCTACCAACGTGCGCTTGTACTCGTGCATCTTACTATCACGCTCCAGTGCATGAAGTAAGGTGGGCACATTGTCTTTGTACCGTGGATCCAGCAGGATGGCAACCCAGTAGTCTGCACACGTTAAAATGTGGGCAACTCTGCTGTCGTTGCGCAGGCACTGCAGCATGTAGTCGCTCATGTGTGCAAGGCTGCCCAGAGGTAAGGACAAGCTGTCCTCTGTGGGAGGCGTATCGTCATCGTCCTGCGTTTTTTCCCAGCCACGCACCAGTGATGGGCCCGAGCTGCGTTGGGGGCCAGCCCGCTGTGAACCTGCTTCATCCTCATCCTCCTCCTCCTCCTCGTCCTCCAGTAGTGGGCCCTGTCTGGCCACATTTGTACCTGGCCTCTGCTGTTGCAAAAAACCTCCCTCTGAGTCACTTCGAAAAGACTGGCCTGAAAGTGCTAAAAATGACCCCTCATCCTCCTCCTCCTGGGCCACCTCCTCTTCCATCATCGCCCTAAGTGTTTTCTCAAGGAGATATAGAAGTGGTATTGTAACGCTGATAACGGCGTCATCGCCACTGGCCATGTTGGTGGAGTACTCGAAACAGCGCAACAGGGCACACAGGTCTCGCATGGAGGCCCAGTCATTGGTGGTGAAGTGAGGCTGATCCGCAATGCGACTGACCCGTGCGTGCTGCAGCTGAAACTCCACTATGGCCTGCTGCTGCTCGCACAGTCTGTCCAGCATGTGCAAGGTGGAGTTCCACCTGGTGGGCACGTCGCATATGAGGCGGTGAGCGGGAAGGCCGAAGTTACGCTGTAGCGCAGACAGGCGAGCAGCGGCAGGATGTGAACGCCGGAAGCGCGAACAGACGGCCCGCACTTTATGCAGCAGCTCTGACATGTCGGGGTAGTTGTGAATGAACTTCTGCACCACCAAATTCAGCACATGCGCCAGGCAAGGGATGTGCGTCAAACCGGCTAGTCCCAGAGCTGCAACGAGATTTCGCCCATTATCGCACACCACCAGGCCAGGCTTGAGGCTCACCGCCAGCAACCACTCATCTGTCTGTTGTTCTATACCCCCCCACAACTCCTGTGCGGTGTGGGGCCTGTCCCCCAAACATATGAGTTTCAGAACGGCCTGCTGACGTTTACCCCAGGCTGTGCTGAAGTTGGTGGTGAAGGTGTGTGGCTGACTGGATGAGCAGGTGGAAGAAGAGGAGGAGGAAGCCGAGTAGGAGGAGGAGGAGAAAGGAGGCAAAGAATGTTGCCCTGCGATCCTTGGCGGCGGGAGGACGTGCGCCAAACAGCTCTCCGCCTGGGGCCCAGCCGCCACTACATTTACCCAGTGTGCAGTTAGGGAGATATAGCGTCCCTGGCCGTGCTTACTGGTCCACGTATCTGTGCACACTGATTTTATCGGATACTTGGTTGTGCAGGGAAGGCACGGCTCTCTTGGAGAAGTAGTGCCGGCTGGGAACAACATACTGTGGGACAGCAAGCGACATGAGCTGTTTGAAGCTGTCTGTGTCCACCAGCCTAAATGACAGCATTTCATAGGCCAGTAGTTTAGAAATACTGGCATTCAGGGCCAGGGATCCAGGGTGGCTAGGTGGGAATTTACGCTTTCTCTCAAATGTTTGTGAGATGGAGAGCTGAACGCAGGTTGAGATGCTTGGTGACGCAGGTGGTGGTGTTGGTGGTACATCCCATGTTTGCTGGGCGGCAGGTGCCAACGTTCCTCCAGAGGCGGAGGAAGAGGCCGAGGCGGCGGCGGCAGCAGCAGAAGAGGTAGCAGGGGGAGCCTGAGTGACTTCCTTGTTTTTAAGGTGTTTACTCCACTGCAGTTCATGCTTTGCATGCAGGTGCCTGGTCATGCAGGTTGTGCTAAGGCTTCAGGCTCTGATGGCACAGCATGCAAACCACTCGGGTCTTGTCGTCAGCACATTGTTTGAAGAAGTGCCATGCCAGGGAACTCCTTGAAGCTGCCTTTGGGGTGCTCGGTCCCAGATGGCGGCGGTCAGTAGCAAGCGGAGTCTCTTGGCGGCGGGTGTTCTACTTTTGCCCACTGCTCCCTCTTTGTCTTTTGCTACGCTGTTGGCTCGGTCTCACCACTGCCTCTTCCTCCGAACTGTGAAAGTCAGTGGCACGACCTTCATTCCATGTGGGGTCTAGGACCTCATCGTGCCCTGAATCGTCTTCCACCCAGTCTTGATCCCTGACCTCCTGTTCAGTCTGCACACTGCAGAAAGACGCAGCAGTTGGCACCTGTGTTTCGTCATCATCAGAGACGTGCTGAGGTGGTATTCCCATGTCCTCATCATCAGGAAACATAAGTGGTTGTGCGTTAGTGCATTCTATCTCTTCCACCCCTGGGGAAGGGCTAGGTGGATGCCCTTGGGGAAACCCTGCCAGCAGAGTCTTCAAACAGCATAAGAGACTGCTGCATAACTTGAGGCTCAGACAGTTTCCCTGATATGCATGGGGGTGATGTGACAGACTGATGGGCTTGGTTTTCATGCGCCATCTGTGCGCTTTCTGCAGAAGACTGGGTGGGAGATAATGTGAACGTGCTGGATGCACTGTCGGCCACCCAGTTGACTAATGCCTGTACCTGCTCAGGCCTTACCATCCTTAGAACGGCATTGGGCCCCACCAAATATCCCTGTAAATTCTGGCGGCTACTGGGACCTGAGGTAGTTTGGTACACTAGGACGTGTGGCAGAACGGCCACATCCTCTCCCAGCACCAGAGGACCCCACTAACACCACCACGACCATGTCCGCGTCCCTTACTAGATGTTTTCCTCATTGTTACCGTTCACCACAATAAGAAAAATATTATTCGGGCCAATGTATTGAATTCAAATTCAGGCCTTTTTTTACAGACACCTAACACTATCTGGCTATCTATTTAGGTACCGTATTACACTAATACAGGCACACCAGTAATGACAGATTTAGCTGAATATAAATTGGAGGCCTATTATTTAGGCGCTGGGTGACAGGTATACGTTTACGGACAGAATTAGACTTGGATCTGCACTGTAGCGTGTGTGTGAAGTTCTTGAGAATTACCCTATCAGCACCTTGAATCTAATATACCCTTTTAGGGATAGATTTAAAGTAGGCCTGATACAGCAGAAACCACTAATTTTGAGAATTGCAAAATTGGGAATTGTTTTTCAACCCAGAACAAAAACTGTGCTTTGACGGACACTAAAAATAACTTGACCAGCTAAAACAGTAATGACAGATTTGGATGAATATAAATGTGAGGCCTATTTTTTAGGCGCTGGGTGACAGGCTCAACTTGCCCCTGATGTAGTATATGGCCAAAAAATAACCACACTATTGATGGTTAAATGCACTTTGTGACAGGCTCAACTTGCCCCTGATGTAGTATATGGCCAAAAAATAACCACACTATTGATGGTTAAATGCACTTGGTGGCAGCTTGTGCTGGCGCACCACAAGCCACAAAATGGCCGCCGATCACCCCAGAAAAAAGTGACTGAAAAACGCTCTGGGCAGCCTAAAAACACTGAGCAATTGAATAGCAGCAGTTCAATGATCCACAGCTGTAGATCGATCACTGAATGAAGTTCTTTGGAGGAGTTAAGCACTGCCTAATCTCGCCCTAACGTCGCAGCTGCAACCTCTCCCTACACTTGTATCAGCAGAGTGACGTGCAGAGCTACGTGACCCAAGCTTATATAGAGGCTGGGTCACATGCTGCACTGGCCAATCACAGCCATGTGAACTCGAACCTGGACTTTTATGGAAATGTTCGGGTCCGTGTCACGGACACCCGAAAATTCGGTACAAACCCGAACTATACAGTTCGGGTTCGCTCATCCCTATTTAGAATCTACAAAGAAATATATCTCTGGATTCCAGGTGTTGTCCTGGACCAGAATATGCGATTTTCACAAGTCTCAATCCAGAATGTGTTGAATTAAATCCAGTTAACTCAGACTGTCTGCAGAGCTCCTCCAAGCTGCTGCAGCCAGCTCCGCCCCCGATCTGTGGTGTTTTGTTAGCAATACTGTACTGCAACAGAAAACTATGCCTTGTGGCAATGTGAACATTGAGGTGGTGTTTCCCCAGGTTCCAGTCCGGGACTTAGGGCATGCTCATGTCCAGGGATCCTATTTAATCCTGCTACTGGATCCTGGGTGTGTCTCACTCTGGAGAGTGTGCAGACAGAGGCCTGGTGAGGCTCTGTCAGTGTGGTCTCAGCTAGGCAAGGCTGAGGGGCCATGAGGCTAGGCAATAGCCTGGACTTTGGGGGACTTGCACACAGAAGGCTGGAGTGGCTCTGTGTGGTCTGAGCTGGGAGGGCTGAGAGACCACTATCCCACAAGAGACCCTGGTGTGGGAGCAGCCTGGAGGTTGGGCTGGGAAAGCCGCATCTCATCACGGGTGTGAACTGTGGTACGCTTTAGGTGAGTCAGGGAAACCTATGTGTTTAGATAGGGCCCAGACGGGCAAGGTATTTTATTTTGGCTTTGTGTGTTTTTCTTTATGCCGTGTGCCACAATAAAGCACAGTTTGGCCCCTAAATCCTGGTGTCTGTGAAGAAGTGTGTGATTGCAACCACCGGAAAAGAGCTAATCCCCACAATTGGTGGAGGATGCGGGCACATGTCCGTGCTGAAAAGAAAAAAAAACAACGTGGTTGCTAGGGACAACGACCTCACTGAAAGGAGCAGGTGCTGCTCATGCTGTTCTGGACACTTTTTGCTGGGTTGCAAAGGAGTTACTGTGCAGTGAATTAAAGGGCCAGTAGCCCAGAAAAAGGGGACTGGCTGCTAAAAGTTTTTCCTGCTACGAGACTGACTGTTGCCATGGGTCTCGGGGAAGAATACGTCCGACGGACGTGGGAGATTAAACGGCAGGAAAAACTGGTAAAACAGATGGGTTGTACCCCACGTGAGTTGGCAAAATTTGATGCTGAGCGAGAGGCTCTGGAGGCGCAGCTGCAGCTAGCCCTGAATAGAGGGTCCTCAACGCTGTATGGACCCTGCACAAAGTTCCCAGAGGTCGGCAGTGTGCTGGGAACGCCGGAGAACAAGCAAAGATATGCCGTTGCCAAGGGCAACCGTCGGGAAGAAAAGGAGGTGGAGAGTGGTGCAGCTCTCAGGAGATCCTATGTTTCCTGCACGTGTGCGCAAAGTCCTAAAGGGTGCGGATGGAGTGACTGTCTGGATAAAGGTTGGAGTCAAGGCCAAGGCGTTTCCCGTGGCAACTACTGTATTAAGGAGAGGGGTGATGACCGTGCTGGAGATATTCCTGGACTCCCCTCATCTCCCGTGAGTGCCGAATCCGTGACGACAATCGGTAAGATCGTTCCAATTATCCCGTGTGTAACAGACCCAGTGACATTGAGCAGGCGGCAGTTGCTACCCGCTGGGCCGGTGGGTGATATGTCACCGAGGCTAGAAACTGTCTCAAAAGTGTGTGACCATATGAAAAGTAATATAATGCTAAGCTTACGGGACAGTCATGCAGTTAATAAGAATTGTCCGATGATTCTCACTGAGTGTGAGACTACCGTGAGAACTGGGACTTATGGACTTGCTGGTAGAACTACGCTCATGCAGGAGGGACTGTTGGGCCATGATTTCCCGTTGTTCCGTGACTTGTGGGGAAGTGGAAACACTCCTGCAGAACTGGTATCTAATCCTTTAAGTGATAAGGTGCAAGGTGATTGTGCCAGGTTGGCGGAAATGCATAATGAAAGTGGGATGTCATGTGAAATATCTGATGTTGATAACATGCCTTTTCTGTTGCAGGCTGTGGTCAGGGGAGAAGCGCCCCCTGGTGATAAAAATGTAAATGATGATGAAGCTTTATTTTCTTCATCTGCTATTTTTCATGAAGAACTTTATGACATGATCAGGGTGTTTGAAGAATTGCATATAAGTAATGTGAACCAGGCACCTAAAAGAGAGCCTGAGCAAGTGCAGGTGGTTCTCACTGAGGGGGAGTCTCCAGTGAGAACTGGGTCTTGTGGACCTGATGTTACCAATATGTTCTTATATGATGTGATGTTGGGTTGTGATAACGTTTCGTTGTTATGGGGCAAGGTAGACACTTCTGCAGATAGTGACGAAACTCCTGCAGAACCTGTACTTGCCCGTGTAAATGAAGGTCTAAGGGAGCTGCACATTGACTGTCATGGGGAAAGAATATTGCCTATAGAAAACAATGGTGCTGATAAGAAACATGTGAATGATGCAGAAGTGCAGATAAATGTTGTGAGCACAGAGTGGAGCAATCCTACTCTGGTGAACGTGCAAGAAAGGGTAGCAGTCCTAGAGGGAGTATCACACGTACCAGAGGTGGACATGCAGTCTCCACAGTGTTTTATGGTCAATAAAGTAATGTCCCAGGTAGGGATTAACTCGGCAGTGCCTCTAGAAGTCAGTGTTAATAATGGAACCAGTGACATAGGCGATATATGCGCTGTGACCATTAGCAACTCCGAGAAGGAAGCTACCAAGTCAAGGTATTGCAAAATTCAGGTGGTCACTAGTAGCGACCAGACGACAGTTAGACGTGACGAGAGCTGAGTGGGGAGATGGCAGCCTAGTGTCTGAGACCCATACCCAGGCAGGGGTAGATGACCTGACACGTCAGTACAGCTGCAATCCTGAAGATTTTTCTCTCTCCACACAGTCCCTAGATATGATAGAGAAGGGACTAGATGTCTTCACAGAGTCACCGAAGAAGACTGCAGTAGATACAAACAAAGTGCTTAAAGAGACCCTGCGTGAAACCCCCACAGGGGGGTAATGGTGATACTCCTACATCGGCTGCAGCAGAGCCAAGTGAAGAGCATCTGGAACAGGAGACCCTCTCCTCGGCTCGATCCCTTGAAGAAGCGCTTGAGGAGCGAGATGAATGTGAGAGGCTGAACAGACAACTCAGAGCAGGGATGGAAGAGCTCATGAGCTCAAAGGATGATGTCAGGAAGAACGTCTATGAGTTGAAGAAGTCTAAGCCAGAGCCTGTTAAGAATGGGTCTGGAGATGGTGGCGCCGTGGTGCCGACCGAGGCGGAGAAGACGGAAGATCACCCAGCTGATGTGAATGCAGAGGCCAAGAGACTCGTGGCAATAAGTAGCCAGGACCTGGTCATGAAAGATGTTCCCTCTGCCATCAGTGCCTTACAGAAAGCCAGCGGTCTGCTGGAGAAGGCAACGGAAGGAAACGAGTCTGGTGAAGATCCTGATGTCCCCAGTGCCTCCAACCTTGATGAGAAGGAGGAGTTAAGAAGGCAAGGATATGAGGCCAAGTCCGCGAAGGATAAAAAGGATAATAAAGTAAGTGGAGACTCCAAAGAAATAGAGGCCAAAGAAGCTAAGGCAGAGGTCTTGAAATGGGAGAAATCCTTGGATGTTCCAGAGATCAAGGGTAAAGCCGAAGTGGGGAGAGGCAGTGAAGAGGCAGAAGACCCTGAAACTGAGGCACCATCTGCGAAAACTACTGCTGGAAAAGAAGCGAGCGGGGGCAAGCCAGCTCTGCTGACGGAGCTTCGCAAAGACAAGAAGAAAAGGCCTAAGCGTCTGCAAGAGCCAGCGAAGTCAAATAGAGAGTCTGTCGTTTGCATAAAAATATATTCTGAAGGGAGTTCCAGAAGCCGAGATCGAAATTCTAAGAGTAAAGGAAAAAGAAATGTACGATCTGCTGTTAAAATAAAGAGACAAAAAGAGGCGAGTCATAAGAAGCGTGCTCGGCTGAAGCAGCTGTGTGAGTCAAAGAGAGAGAAAGATAAAAAAAATAGAAAGAGAGGGTCTGCCTGTCACATGGACATGGGAACATTGTAGACAATGTCTCTTGGGCAAGATGTCAGTGTGGGTAACAAACCAAGCATTGATGGCATGGGTCTGGCAAAATAAAGGGAAGCCTCTGACGCTGACCACATCTTCCAGGGGGAAGGTTGAGCCAGGCGATGGCAAGAAAATGTGGATGCCCTGTCATGAGCATCCAGTTAGTACATGTGTTCACCCCCACAGGTTTGAACAGAGGGGGGGGATATGTGGCAATGTGAACATTGAGGTGGTGTTTCCCCAGGTTCCAGTCCGGGACTTAGGGCATGCTCATGTCCAGGGATCCTATTTAATCCTGCTACTGGATCCTGGGTGTGTCTCACTCTGGAGAGTGTGCAGACAGAGGCCTGGTGAGGCTCTGTCAGTGTGGTCTCAGCTAGGCAAGGCTGAGGGGCCATGAGGCTAGGCAATAGCCTGGACTTTGGGGGACTTGCACACAGAAGGCTGGAGTGGCTCTGTGTGGTCTGAGCTGGGAGGGCTGAGAGACCACTATCCCACAAGAGACCCTGGTGTGGGAGCAGCCTGGAGGTTGGGCTGGGAAAGCCGCATCTCATCACGGGTGTGAACTGTGGTACGCTTTAGGTGAGTCAGGGAAACCTATGTGTTTAGATAGGGCCCAGACGGGCAAGGTATTTTATTTTGGCTTTGTGTGTTTTTCTTTATGCCGTGTGCCACAATAAAGCACAGTTTGGCCCCTAAATCCTGGTGTCTGTGAAGAAGTGTGTGATTGCAACCACCGGAAAAGAGCTAATCCCCACAGCCTATATTACAGATTCCAAAGCTCTGGGCCTTATATTGTGTCTATAATCTGTGGCGTTCTGTAGTTTATAGTGTAATACATCGGAAAACCCTGTCTGTATGTCAGATTCCAGTAATCTGGGCCTAATAGAGTGTCTAGAATCTGCGGTGTTCTGTATACAATGCTGTACTACATCAGAAAAGATTGTATTGCAGATTCCAATGCTTCTGGGCCCTCTATAGTGTCTATAATCTGTGGCGTTCTGTAGCCAACAGTGTGCTAAATCAGAAAACAGTGTCTGTATGGCAGATTCCAGCAATCTGGGCCTAAGATAGTGTCTAGAATCTGTGGCGTTCTGTAGCCAGCAGTGTTCTAAGTCAGAAAACAGTGTGTGTATGGCAGATTCCAATAAACTGGGCCTGATCTGTGGTGTTGTGTTACCAATACTTTACTGCAACAGAAAACTGTGCCTATATCACAGATTCCAAAGCTCTGGGCCTTCTATAGTGTCTATAATCTGTGGCGTTCTGTAGTTCACAGTGTAACACATCGGAAAACCATGTCTGTATGGCAGATTCCAGCAATATGGGCCTAAGATAGTGTCTAGAATCTGTGGCATTCTGTATACAATGCTGTAACTACATCAGGAAACATTGTATTGCAGATTATAATGCTCTGGGCCCTCTATAGCGTCTAGAATCTGTGGCGATCTGTAGCCAGCAGTGTGCTAAGTCAGAAAACAGTGTGTGTATGGCAGATTCCAGCAATCTGGGCCTAAAATAGTGTCTAGAATCTGTGGCGTTCTGTATTCAATGCTGTAACTACATTAGGAAACATTGTATTGCATATTCCAATGCTCTGGGCCCTCTATAGCGTCTATAATCTGTGACGTTCGATAGCCAGCAGTGTGCTAAGTCAGAAAACAGTGTGTGTATGGCAGATTCCAATAAACTGGGCCTGGGGGCGGAGCTAACTGCCTAAGCAGAAGGAAGCACTGATGCAGAGCTCTGCTCTTTAACATCTTTTATTCTCTGTAACAGTGCTATTCCTGGGCGAAACTCTACAAAACTCATATTTCAGAGTTCTACACACGATCAAGAACAAGCCGATACCATTTTTGGAGCTTTTGGCTGCAGAATTTATTTGAGGCCTGCTGCAAACACTCAAGCCGCGGACTAAATTTATACAGGAAGCTGCTCCAGATTTAACTCAGCAGCACCGCATCACAGGAGCCGCTTCTGGACTTCCTTAACCTGCGTGGTGTACAGGGTAAGACCTAGTGGATTGAGGATAATACACCCCAAATTGTCATTAGCACCCTGCCACCCGCGTTGTTACCGCTGCTTCATACCTGGTGCCTAACTACATTAACAGTTCGGCAGGGCCTACTGCGACACTTAGTGGGACCTTGATTTGCAGCCACCAGCACTGGTTCCAGCAAAGCGGCAATTCGAATTATTCTGAATAACTATATGCTATCATCGCTATTGCATTGTATATGCGAATTTTCGGCAAATAAATAATCACATGTCCGAATATTCATCAGAATTAAACATCGCATCTGCACAAGAGTAACAGGAAAAAAAAAAAAAAAAAAAAATCGCTATTGCATTGTATATGCGAATTTTCGGCACTTAAATAATCGCATGTGCGAATTTTCATCATCAAAATTAAAATCGCATCTACTCAAGTGAAGCACAGGAATCAGAAACTGCTCAAATGTATTAGCTTGTTGCTTCTTATGCTCATTACAACAGCCACTTAGATACCACAATAATTGACACTTTTTGTGATGTAAAGTGACACATTCTGCTTCCGGCGCCTGTATACAGCCAACATGGGGAAAAATAAGCAAGCATTGGAAGCACAGAGCAAAAGCCTTAAAACACCGAAGAAATCCACGGAAAACGTGAAACATCTAGACAGAAAAGCAGCTGAAGCTTGATCCAGCGGATCAGACACCGATGAAGATAATGATCCAAGCACGCTGACTGAAGTTAAAAATTATGTCAAAGCACTCCCAACAACTGAGTGCATTAAAGGTCTTTTTAAAGAATTCTCATCTACAATAAGAGAGGAACTTACTGAGATTAAAGCAGAACTGAGACAAATAGCCTCTAGGACCACCGCAGTAGAGGACTCAACCAGTAAATTGGTTCAGCATGCAGACCACACAGAAAAAACGGTCCAAAAGTACCGCACCGAAATGTACAAAATGAAACTGCATATTGATGATTTGGAAAACAGATCGCGCAGAAACAATATCAGAGTTAAAGGTCTGCCCGAATCGGTGCTGGATAAGGACATCCATTCTGTATTGACACAGCTTTTTAACGAGCTTTTACAACAAGATGAAAAGACAGATCTCTTCATTGAAAGAGCACATCGGGTCTATAGACCTAGACATGTTCAAAACTAGGCCCCGCGGGACGTTCTATGCTGTCTCCAAAGCTTCAGAACTAAAGAAAACATCTTGCAAAGGGGGGCGGAGCTAGCAGCTGAGCCACACAGACGTGCTTTGAAGGAGCTCCTGCTTTATGTGAGGATTTTACTCAAAATCAACAGCTTTTAATATAAAAACTTGCAGAAATTTGTGCAGAAAGGACTGGGGCTGCCATCAGGCACCCTTATATTGCCGATTTTACAAGCAAGACGGATAAAAAGAGAGAATCTAGCACCGAACACCCTGCGGCCTAGGCTGAAGCTGTCTCCAGCATAAGCGCTCCCGGCTGGGAGCTGAAGCCGATTTAGGAAAAAGAGTCCCTCTATTTTGAGTCTGCAGGGCTCTGCAGGCTTGTGTCCCCTGAAGTTTTCAACTTTACTGGGAAACGGAGACACAAAAAAAGATTTTTTAGACTGCTCAAAAGGACGCTTTTGCCTACTGCAGACGGAGGACCTGTTCGCCTGCAGGCACCGGAGCCAGCGCAGAAGCCGACAAAGAAAAAAGAGTCCCGTTTATTCAAGACCCTGCCTGCTGAGGAGGACCAGCGGAAAACAGCCGAAACCTAGGCTAACACTGTCACTGAGGTGAGTGCTCTCTACCACCGGAACTGGGCCGTTGCCTGTGCCGGTGAAAGTAGTTCCGGCCGGAGCTACAGCGGGCATAGGAGCTCTTTAGTTGTGTGCAAGTCACACAGATCCTGCCGCACCCGAGTCCCGGCATCAAGAAGGAGCTGCAAGGACAGCTCTGAGCGCAAAGTCACCAGTGTGGGGCTGATAATTGCTCCGGTGACCGGAGGGAAAGGGCCTTTGTACTTGGAAAGTACTTCCAGATTTAATAAAGTGATCTAATAAAGTGCTCACAATCGCAGGCATTAATAATAGAACACCGAACATAGCCCAGACACTGATTGTATATATAAAGTGGACTGCACTACATTAGGCTGATTACAGATTGCGATCCCTTCAAGTGCTGCCTTCATTAAGCTACATATAAATAGCTGAATCAGCATCCTGATCCCCTGATCACAATTCCAACTGCAATTATAAAAACTATCAAATGGCTGGACTACATCTGAGAGCCATATGGAGCTAATATAATATGCAATGAGTACTGCTCCGGTTTCCTGACCCAGCTATATCCGCAATTCATTCAGACAATGAGATGACAAGATACCTATCTGAAATCACATCAGTCTCCTCTTCTTTTTTTCATATATATATGTACTAAAGCAGGACTACTACCCCCATCTGTTAATTCCTTCTTAAGCGATTTTAGACTACAGTTCTTTTGAGATAAATATGGGCAAATCCAGAGGTCATAATACAGAAGATAAGATCGCTAAAACGCCCAAAAAAACCTCAGACCATTTTAAAAATTTGCACAATACACCTGCAAACGACGAACCTAGTGGCGCCAAAATGAAAAACAAAAGTACATTTTTTGCATCTCATGACCCAGGCTCAGGGTCAGAATCTGAAGAAGAAACCCCAGAACAGGAGCAGAGCGAACAAGAAGATTTAAGGAAATACATTAAGACTCTGCCGACTACTGATCATATGAGAGACTTGTTCAAAGAATTTACCAATACCCTTAAAACAGATTTGGCAGAAATAAAAGCCGATGTAAAACAAATATACACCAGAGTTTCCACTCTTGAAGACGCAAATGAAAAAATTGCTCAACATGCGATTCAACTGGAAGACACGGCACATAGACAACAAAAAGAATTATATGAGCTCAAATTACATGTTGATGATCTAGAAAACAGATCAAGAAGAAACAACATACGTGTCAGAGGTTTAACTGAACAAGTGGAGGACAAAGATATCCATGCGGTTCTCCAACAGATCTTTCTTGAACTACTAGGCAAAGAAGGGGAAGAAGACCTAGGAATCGAACGGGCGCATAGAGTATTTAAACCAAGGAATGCCCCTAAAGACTCTCCAAGGGATGTTTTATGTTACATTCTGAGTTTCCGTCTTAAAGAGGACATTCTCAGGAAGGCCCGCCTAGCTAAAAGTATTAACTACGAAGGTGGAGAAATCACTGTTTTTCAGGACGTCTCTAAATATACACTTGATAAACGCAGACAACTGTCGACCTTCACTAGAGCGCTGAGGGAAAATAGAATCAAGTACAGATGGCTATATCCTTTTGGGATACTGATAACACACAATGGCAGACCTTTTACGGTCAGAACACCCGACGAACTGGCAACAGTTATCCCTAAACTCAATATTGGACAGTTTGAGGTACCAGACTGGACTCAGGAAAGCACTACGGATCCATTCCCAGGCCTACCTGAAACGGAAAGATGGGAAAGACAGTTTACACCCAAGCAGAGAAGGATGGGAGGTTTTGAGACGCCCCTCCCCAAAGCACCCAGAAAAAATGCCAGGGAGTCCCTGCCAGGCTGATGTGAGCCATATATCCTTTACAAGATCATATAACTGTTAATGTTTACATGTTTCTAATGCATTGCTCTGTCTGAAACTTAATATGTCCTTATTATTGCTGGGTTAGGTGCCGGGTTTACACTCGTCACGTCTTCTTAACTCAGAAATACTGACGTAGTTTTGTGACAGCTGGTGTCCCTACCCTTATTGTGGAGACACTTGGTGTTACCTGATTATATTTGATTGTTCTTTCAATATATTCTCAGATTACCACTTGGTGTTACATACCTTATCTCCCCCCCCCACCAAGTGGATTATCCAGTGTAAAAAACGCTGACCCACCGGGTTCTATACGTAGTAGCCCAGTGGACCAGAAACTGTTTTGTTCCCCCCAGTACTATACTCAAAGGTTTGAGGTGTACTGACAATGTTATCCCTTTGTTCTCTGTTTGCATACCAGTCGTCTAAACCACTAGATAAAAAAACAAAGATATATGCAACATGACAGAAATATCATGTGTTTCTTTTAATACAAATTGCTTGAATATCCCCGCAAAAAGAGCCCAAGTCCTAAGGCTTTTCCATAAAAACAAAGTTGATGTACTACTATTACAGGAAACTCACTTTAAGAAATCCTATACTCCTATTACTAAACATTACTTTTACACACAATGGTTCAATGCATGCTCACCAACACAAAAGAGAAAGGGCGTCTCAATAGTTTTCAACAAAAACGTACACTTTACTAAATCGGATCTAATGGTAGACCCAGAAGGGCGGTTTATTTTTGTTAAAGGGAAGATAAACGAAAAATTATTCACCTTCGCTAGCATTTATGCCCCTAATAATAACCAAACTCCCTTTTTTAAACATCTATTTAGCAAACTGGAAGACTTTGCAGAAGGTTCACTGATTGTAGGGGGAGATCTTAATGTCCCCCTTGAACCTAATCTAGACAATTCACAGGGTAGATCTCACGTTGCTGCCCGTACTCTGAGGGTAGTTAAGAAACTTTTCCAACAAAACCAGTTGGTGGATGCTTGGAGAGCGATGAACCCTACAGTCAAGGATTATTCATTTTTCTCCAAGGTCCATCAAACATACACTAGGATTGACTACCTTTTTGTCAATCAGAATGACTTAGGTTTTATCAAAAAGATTGAATACGACCCAATCCTACTCTCTGACCACGCCCCACTCAGAATAACCTTGACCTATGGCCTTACCAATAAAACTCCAGGACTGTGGAGACTGAATGAAAGTTTGCTGTCGAGAAAGGAGAATGTGGATGTATTGTCTAGAAATATTAACAATTTTTTTAATGAAAACTTGGGAGATAATAAATGTAACGCCCTCATCTGGGAAACTCATAAGGCGGTTTTGAGAGGCGCCCTAATTCAGATAGGTGCGAGGGAAAAAAAGGCTAAACAAAAGGAAATGGATGAAATTTTGCACAAAATTAGACTCCTGGAAAGTTCGCATAAAAAGGCAGTAAATAGTGTTTGTGAAGCGGAGATTACATGCCTAAGAATAAGACTGAAAGAAATTTTGAACGCCCAATCACAGAAATATCTGTTTATGACTAAATATAAACACTACATGTATGCGAACAAATGCGGAAAGGCCCTGGCGAACTTAGTTCGCAAGACCAGATCTGCCACGAATATCCCCAAAATCAAACCAGACCCCACCTCGGATAAAATCCTTTATGATTCAAAAAAAATCGTGGAATGTTTTAAAGAATACTATAGCAAACTTTATAATTTAAATAAGACAGAAAACAATCCAGAGATTAGGAAAAAAGCAATTGGTAAATATCTTGAGAACGTGAACTTTCCGGAATTATCTAAACTCCAACTAGAACAATTAGAAGCCCCTTTTACAGTAGACGAGATTAAGCAAATTATTAACTCGTTAAAAAATGGGAAATGTCCTGGGCCAGATGGCTTTTCAGCC
This sequence comes from Bufo bufo, assembly GCF_905171765.1. Taxonomy (NCBI): domain Eukaryota; kingdom Metazoa; phylum Chordata; class Amphibia; order Anura; family Bufonidae; genus Bufo; species Bufo bufo. The sequence continues at coordinate 54,803 of NW_024399986.1, forward strand.
AGTTACTACAAAAAGTTCAAAGATGTATTGGCCCCTTACATGGAGCAGTATTTAAATGGTGTCTCTCTGGCCTCCCCGCTCAGAACGGAATCTACGTTGGCTCACATTTCCATTATCCCGAAAGAGGGTAAGGACAATATGTTATGTATGAACTACAGGCCTATTTCGCTACTAAATGTAGACGTAAAAAATTTTGCCAAATTGATCGCTGATAGGATGAAGAAGCTGATGCCCTTTCTAGTAGATCCTGACCAGGTTGGCTTTGTGATGGGTAGGGAGGCCAGAGACAACACCATTAGGGTGTTCCATCTGATTCAACAAGCTAAAACTAAAAAGGTCCCCCTAGTTTTGGTCTCAACCGACGCCGAGAAGGCGTTCGACCGCCTCAATTGGCATTATCTCCAGTCGGTACTCCATAAAGTAAAATTCCCACCAATCCTAATTGACAAGATTATGTCTCTTTATGTCTCGCCTTCTGCTTGCGTCAAAGCAAATGGGGTTCTGTCTTCTCCTTTCTCGATAGCAAACGGAACCAGACAGGGATGCCCTTTATCCCCGTTATTATTTGTTCTATGTTTAGAACCTTTCTTAATGAAAATAAGAACCAATCCTGAAATTAGAGGCTTTCCTGCCTACTCTAGGGAACACAAGATTGCAGCGTTTGCTGATGATACACTTCTTACAATAACTGAACCACTGACATCCATTCCAGAAATTCTCAAAGAATTTGACGCGTTTAATGAGGTTTCGGATTTTAAAATTAACCTGAATAAATCCGAACTATTTAATATTAATATAGAAACTAACACATGGAATGAGATTGTTAAAAGAAGCCCACTAAAACATTCTTCTAATTTTATTACTTACTTAGGTGTCAAAGTCTATAGAGATCTTCCAGAAACATACTGTAAAAACTTTCTCCCCCTACTGACTAACACTGAAATTCTATTGAAGGAATGGGATTCTAATTGGATTTCCTGGTTCGGCAGAGTCAACTTGATCAAGATGGAAATTTTACCCAGATTTTTGTATTTGTTTCAGACACTTCCGGTGGAAATCCCCCCTGTTTTTTTTAAAAAACTAAAAAAGATCCTGACTAAATTTATATGGCAAAACAAACAGATTAGAATCAAATACGCTACATTGGCCAGACATAAATCAAAGGGAGGTATAGGGCTTCCAGATTTTGAACTCTACTACAAAGCATCCATTCTAACTAGAATATTAGATTGGATTCCAGACCCTACTACCAAAAGGTGGGTAGAATTAGAACAAGACTCAGTTAAGACATCGCTCTTTGCATTACTCTGGAGGACTCCTCAATATACAAAAAATCAGGCGGTGGTAGATAACCAAATTACCAAAACCACACTTAGGAAGTGGTATTCTTTTATACGTTCCCTAAAGATTCCAACTAGGAAAGATACCAGAGCCTTTATATGTAGCTTCATACCCCATGACTGGTACGCCTTAACTAAGTTTCTAAAAGTTAATAAGAAAATTGCGAGAATGCAAGTGAGAAAGTTTTTTAGAGGGGGACGCTTGATTTCCATAAAGGACTTTATCTCCAACTTTGGGAAAGAAATGATCACAAATGATCAATATGGTTTATTGGCTGCTCAATTGACAAGTTGGTTTAAGGATCATGTTGATCCATCGGATACGGTTCCGTTGTATCGTTTACTATTAAACGAATCCCCTGGAAACCATTTAATTTCCAAGTGCTACAAAATACTAAACGACTCGGCCATAACCCCCCCACATCTTGAAAGCTGGAATAAGGAAAGAAACAAACAGTTTAACGAAACACAAACAGAATTTTTATTAAGCAAGACACTTACCTTCTCTAAATCCTACAAATACCAAGAGATGCAATATAAACTAGTTACACGTTGGTATAGAATTCCTACTTTACTACATAGGATCAATCCCGATATTTCAAACTTATGTTGGAGATGTAATAGTGAAATAGGAGACTATACACACACATTTGGTACACTTGTCCTAAGATTGTTTCCTTTTGGGAAAGGTTTAATGACATTATTAATGATGTTTTCAAGTCTAAAGTTAAAATATCGGCTGAATTAGTTTTATTTTGCCTATTTGATGCTAGTCAGATATCTGTTAGAACAGAATTATGTTTACACCTCCTTAACGCGGCCAAGATATTGGTACCCAAGTTCTGGCTTCAACAAGATCCGCCAACGATAAGAGACTGGATAGCAGAAGTACTAAGGATACGCGATTTTGAAAAACTGAAATGGACCCTGGCACAAAATCTCTCGAAATACAATGATATTTGGGACGCTTGGAATAATTACTTGACCCCGGAAAAATTTGCATATTTGTATTCAAGTCCGAATATATGAGTCTGTTAAACCTATTACTGATAACAACCCTTTGTTTTAAAACAGCTATTCATATTAATTAGCCAACTGACTGGTACTCCTTTTATGTTCTTCCTTGTTTTTGTTATTTGTTCTGTTTATACTCCCCTTACCCCTCCCCCCTACTATCCTTAAGCATATGTCTCTCTTTTTATTTTTATTTCCGATCCCTAAGATGTATCTCTGATCGAAATTTTACATCCAACATATCATGTTTGTAAAAGGTGCTTTACGCTTTGAAGTGACTTAACTTCATACATGCACTTTATTACTTTGTTGTATAACGAAATTTCTTTGATAACGAAACAAAGAGAGAACACTTATTTGTTATAAAAATTTATAATAGCATTTTGTTTGCTGCCAAAAATAAAAAATTTACAGAAAACATCTTGCAAAAAGCACGACTGGCAAAAAGGATAGAATGGGAAAATAGTGACATTTCTCTCTATCAGGACATTTCTAGATGTCAGAAGTCTCCTCCAACCGCTTACTAGAGAGCTTTGTGACAGAGGCATCAAATACAGATGGCTCTTTCCTCTGGGGTTACTCATTACCTACCAAAGTAAGACTTATACTATTAAGACCCCAGAAGATCTTCCTTCAATTTTGCAAAAGCTGGAACTTACTGATCTACAAATTAAAGATTGGACTATTTTGGGAGAAGAGGATGCCCCCCTTTCCTGCCCTTCCAAGGGGTGAAAATTGGCAAACGGTGACTCCTACACATGCCAAAAACTCCAGAGCATCTGAATCATTTTATCCCAAAACTCCTCATAAATACCGAGGGTCCATGAGTGGTGATTGATGCATGTTCTGTTCAAATATGGTTACAGTAAACACCACTAAGTATTTGTCTGATGTTTAGCGTCATATGAGACTTGACGCGACAGTTTACATGACAGTTCACGTTGCTAGGTTTATATCATATAAATGATACATTGTGTCTATTCCCCTTTCAACTACACCCATGTTGATTACCATACTTTTACATATTTGTGTTCTCTTTTTTACTACTACAGGCGCCGGGGACATCTAGACGTTCTGTCCCTAACCTTATTTCATTTTTACATATTGGTTCTTTTTTTGAGTTGTTAAATAATTTCCTGTACCTTGGCCCTCTGTCAAGTACAGGGTGATCACAATTTCTAATACTTTGAGGGAGTTTTCTCTTTCCCCCCCAGAGATCTCCCTCCACACAAGCCACTTTTAACTCAGGCGACTGCCGGGCATATAGAGCAGGCCCGTGCTTAGTCTGAGGCTTTACCTAACTCATTGCTGTACTAAAGCTCACAATCGAGATGTACAGCACCAAGCTTGCTTGTTACAGTTTCTGTTTGTTTAAATTTATTGTTCTAACAAAATTTGAGTTTTATGTCACATGTTACTATGCAGGAATTAACTGTCGTTTCTTATAACGTCAACGGAATCAACATTCCTCAAAAAAGGTCGCAGATCCTGAGATACTTGAGAGACACACTTCAAAAAGTCATACACACCACAAACTAAAAACAAAACATATACGATATGGTATAATGCTAGTACTCCATTAAAAAGAAGGAAAGGAGTCTCCATTCTGATCAGTAAACACCTAGACTTTAAGGAAAAAGATAAAATTATAGATACAGAAGGCAGGTACATTCTTTTGAAAGGGTGGATTGGAAACAAAATTATCACCATTGTTAATATATACGTTCCTAACAAAGAACAAGCAGGCTTCCTAAAACATGTCCTTGGTCTGGTAGACTCTTTTCAAGAAGGTAACTTAGTGTTAGGTGGAGATTTTAATATTACATTAGAACCAAATATTGATACCTCCAAAGGTAAGACATCTTACCCTTACAAGAGACTGAAAACTATTAGGAAACTATTGCAGGATAGGCAATTAGTTGACGCTTGGAGAAGTCACAATCCTGGGGAGAGAGATTATTCTTACTTTTCGACAATTCATAACCAATACTCAAGGATTGATCAGATCTATATCAAACAAAATATGCTTCATACTATACATAATGCAAAATATGACTATTTTTTACACTCTGACCATGCCCCACTTCTTATTACTCTAAATGCCTATAAAGATGCTACCAAAACCTTTAACTGGCGTTTAAACGACTCCTTGATTGCTCAAGAATCTGACGGTAACCTCATTGCAAAGCAGATTAGGTACTTCTTTGAGGAAAATGTAAGGCAAGATATTACATGGGCGACTTTATGGGAATCTCACAAGTCTGTCATTAGAGGCCATTTAATGCAGCTGGGAGCTAGAAAGAAAAGAGAGAGAAAACAAAAAGTTACAGAATTGACTGACAAGATTCAAAAATTAGAGAGAATACATAAAATGTCCTGTGCCAGGGAGATTGAGAAAGATCTATTGCAATTGAGAATGGAACTTAAAGAAGTCTTGAACTGCGAATCTGAGAAGTACCTTTTCATGAGTAAGTTCAGACAATTTATTCATGCAAATAAATGCGGTAGGGAATTGGCTAGGCTGATCCAGAGGCAGAGAAATAAAACTACCATACATAAAATTAAAAATTAAAATGGTAATATGGAACAGATAACGGATAAAATAGCTACAGCCTTCCGAAATTTTTACAATAAGCTTTATAATTTGGAAGCTAATGATTTGGTATCTAGGCCACCTGACACGGATATCCACGACTACTTTAAACAAATAAAATTACTAAGGATCAAAAGGAGCTCTTAGCATCTCCCCTGTCTCAGAAAGAAGTAGATGAGGCGATTAGCACGCTACCAACGGGTAAATGCCCAGGTCCAGATGGTTTTGGGATATCCTACTATAAGAGATTCAAGGAAATACTTGCGCCACATATGACTAAATATTTTAATGAGGTGGGACTGTCCATAAACTTTAGGCCAGAAACATTAGCTGCAAATATCTCGCTCATTCCAAAAGAAGATAAAGACCCTACCCTATGTCAAAATTACGCCCCGATATCATTATTAAACAATGAGCTAAAAATTTACGCTAAAATAATAGCGAATAGATTGCAAAAATTTTTACCAACTATTATCAACCCTGAACAGTTTGGATTTATGCCGGGAGGAGAAGCCAAAGACAATATAATGAAGGCCCTATTCGGAATTGAATATAGTAAAAAATATAAAATACCTTTGGCCCTGATTTCAACTGTGTCACGGAACCATGAACCAGACGTACAACAAGAGATAAGTGAAAATAAGAAGGCTTTATTGAAAATAAAGCTGTAAAGCAAAAGTCCAAACGAATGGTGAAACCGAAGCAGAGTCTTTGAGAGGCCAGAGATCAGGAACCAGAAGGTAGTCAGACGAAGCCAGGATCAGGAACCAGCAGGGTAGTCAGACGAAGCCAGGATCAGGAACCAGCAGGGTAGTCAGACGAAGCCAGGATCAGGAACCAGCAGGGTAGTCAGACGAAACCAGGATCAGGAACCAGAAGCAGCAGCAGTCTTAGAAGCATGTGAACACAGGAGGACCAAGCAAGGAACTGAAGCCACAGACCTCCTATATATATGAGCTAGGCATCCAGCTCCTCCCAGTGGGAAGGAGGAGCCGCAGGGTGGAAGGCTACAAGAAACCCAGAAACCAAGATGGCCGCCAGCACATGTCAAACGAAGGAGAACAGCAAGAAGGTAAGACCATGACAGTACCTCCCCCTCAAGGGCCCCTCCTCCGCGGAGCAAAAAACGGTTTCTGAGGGAAGCGTGCGTGGAAGGCTCGGAGCAAGGCAGGAGCATGGACATCTGCGGAGGGAACCCAGGAACGCTCCTCTGGACCATAACCACGCCAATGGACCAAAAACTGCACCCGACCGCGGACCAGGCGTGAGTCCAGGATATTGCTCACCTCATACTCCTCATGATTGCCCACTCGGACCGGACGAGGCCGAGGAACCGAGGAAGTGAAACAATTACACACCAGTGGCTTCAACAGGGAGACATGAAACACGTTAGAGATCCGCATGCCAGGAGGAAGCGCAAGGGCATAGGCTACCGGGTTTACCCTGCGAAGCACTCGGAAGGGACCAACAAAGCGAGGCGCCAGCTTGGGAGTGGGCACTCGAAGGTTGAGGTTGCGGGTGGACAACCATACACGGTCTCCGACCTGGTAGGAAGGAGCAGGCGCTCGTCTGCGATCAGCCTGGAGTCTCTGGCGCTGCGCAGAGACCTCAAGGGACTTCTGGATCTGTACCCAAGAAGCACGTAGGACGGAAAGGTGATCCTCCACCGCCGGAATATCCTGGGGAGAGAATACCTCCGGTAACACGGCAGGTTGGAACCCATAATTGGCCATGAAGGGAGACGTCCTAGAGGAAGAGTTCACCGCCGTGTTCCTGGCAAACTCAGCCCAAGGCAGAAGGTCAACCCAATTGTCTTGGTGATCGGAGACATAGCAACGAAGGAATTGCTCCAAGGCCTGATTGGATCGTTCTGCGGCCCCATTGGACTGAGGGTGGTAGGCCGAGGAGAAGGAGAGATGAATCCCCAACTGGGAGCAAAAGGCGCGCCAGAACCTGGACACAAACTGACTTCCCCGATCCGACACAATCTCCTTGGGCAAACCGTGCAACCGGAAGACCTCCCTGGCAAAAATCGTGGCCAACTCTTGTGCAGAGGGTAACTTCTTGAGAGGAACACAGTGGCACATTTTGGAAAACCGATCCACAATCATGAGAATGACCGTATGGCCTCGGGATGCAGGGAGGTCCACAATGAAATCCATCCCCAGGTGTGACCATGGGCGCTCCCCGGTGGCTATGGGTTGCAGAAGGCCCAACGGAAGGTGCCGAGGGGACTTACTCTGGGCACAAACGGAGCATGCCGCTACATATGCGGCGATGTCGGAACGTAGGGAAGGCCACCAGAACAGACGTGAAACAGCCCAGGACAGCTGATTCTTTCCAGGATGCCCCGCGGTCTTGGAGTTATGGTAGGTTCGCAACAACCGAGTGCGCAACTCCTCAGGCACAAAACATCTGCCGTTGGGTCTCCCAGAGGGAGCACCAGATTGAGCCACCAAAATCTGCTCACCCAGGGGAGAGGTCAGGCTGGTGCGAATGGCGGCCAGGATCTGATTCGGAAGTATGACCGAAGTCGGAATCGACTCCTCCCTGGACAGCTCGGAGTACTGCCGTGATAGGGCATCCGCCCTGATGTTCTTGGAACCGGGTAGGTAGGAGACCACGTAATTAAAACGTGACAAGAACAGAGCCCATCTGGCCTGACGTGGTGTCAATCTCTTGGCCTCAGAAAGGTAGGTCAGATTCTTATGGTCCGTCAGGATGAGAACCGGAACCACCGAACCCTCGAGCAAGTGCCTCCATTCTTTAAGGGCCTGCACGATGGCCAATAACTCCCTGTCACCAATCTGATAGTTGCACTCCGCGGAAGACAGTTTCCGGGAGTAAAACCCACAAGGAAGCAGAGGACCCTCTGGTGTTCTACGCTGAGACAGAAGGGCGCCTACTCCCGTCTCAGACGCGTCCACCTCGAGGACAAAGGGCAACCCAGGGTTGGGATGCGACAGAATCGGAGCCGACACAAAAGCGGACTTTAGGGCCTCAAAAGCTCGGATGGCCTCGAGCGGCCAGACCTGGGAATTACTGCCCTTCCTGGTCAGATCCGCGAGAGGCTTGGCCAGCATGGAAAAGTCCCTGATGAACTTCCGATAATAATTGGCGAAGCCCAAAAAGCGCTGCAGGGAACGAAGACCACTGGGCTGGGGCCACTGTAAGACAGCCGAAACCTTCTCAGGATCCATGGAGAACCCCTCAGCGGAAATGATGTAACCTAAGAAGGTTACCTGGGATCGGTGAAATTCGCATTTCTCAAGCTTACCGAACAGCTTGTTCTCTCGTAACCGTTGCAACACTCGTCTGACATCCAGAATGTGGGCCTCCATGGATTCAGAATATACCAAGATGTCATCCAAATAGACCACCACACACTGCTGCAACAGGTCACGGAAAACATCGTTGATGAATTCCTGAAAGACTGCGGGCGCATTGCACAACCCAAAGGGCATAACCAAGGATTCATAATGACCGGTCCTGGTGTTAAACGCGGTCTTCCACTCATCGCCCGCCTTGATCCTTACCAGGTTATATGCCGCCCTCAGGTCGAGTTTGGTAAAGACCGTGGCCCCTTTAAGGCGATCGAACAGCTCGGAAATCAAGGGTATCGGGTAAGCGTTCTTGATCGTGATGCGATTGAGACCCCTGTAATCGATGCAAGGCCTCAACTCACCGCCCTTCTTTTTCACAAAGAAAAATCCAGCCCCTGCCGGGGACGAGGATTTGCGAATGTGTCCGCGTGAAAGCGCCTCCCTCACGTACTCCTCCATGGCCTCATTCTCCGCTACCGACAGTGGATAGACTTTGCCACGAGGAGGAACGGCACCAGGTTGTAACTCTATGGCACAATCGTATGGGCGGTGCGGAGGTAGGGCAACCGCGCGCACCTTATCGAATACATCCCGGTACTCCTCGTATTCAGGAGGCAACAGAGAGTCCGAGGAAGTACACAGCAACTTGACAGACCCATGGATGCAACTAGCCCCACACTGCGGTGACCACGAGAGGATCTCGGCCGATCTCCAATCGAAAGTCGGATTATGCTTCTGGAGCCAGGGGTACCCCAAGACCACCGAGTAGTGTGGGGACGAAATAACCTGGAGACAGACCGACTCTCTGTGAACGGCACCAATGGCTATCCCCACTGGAAGGGTCTCATGAGTCACGTGTGACGACAGAAGGGGTCTGCCGTCTATCGCCTCAAGAGCCAGTGGGGAACCTCGAGCCTGCAGAGGAATGGAATTGGCGGCAGCGAACACACTATCAATGAACAAACCACCAGCACCAGAGTCCACCAACGCCTGGGTCGTCACCGAGCCCCCGACCCAGGAGAGGACAACAGTGATCAGTGGTTTGTCAACACGGGAAACCGGGGACGAGGAGACTCCACCCAAGATCTGCCCCCGACAGGATCTCAGGTACGAGCGTTTCCCGGACGGTTCGGACATGTCAACCGAAAATGCCCACCGAGACCACAGTACATGCATCGACCCTCGCGTCTCCGGAGTACCCTCTCCCCCTCGGACAGGCGAGCAAACCCCAGCTGCATGGGTTCACCCCCAGACAAGTCATCCCCAGGAGGCGTGGGAGGAGAGGGAGGCACGGGTGGGACAGCAAACGTAGGCGCCAATCTGTTAGAAGACCTCCGCAGGCTCTCCTTAAAGGAAGGTCTCTCCCTGAGTCTGGTGTCAATCAAAATCAGGAAAGAAATAAGAGACTCGAGCTCCACTGGTAGGTCCTTAGCTGCAACCTCATCCTTCAAGGCATCCGAGAGACCATGAGAGAAAGCAGCGACCAGAGCCTCATTATTCCAGCCCACCTCTGCTGCCAGGGTACGAAACTCAATGGCGTATTCAGCTACGGATCGTGAACCCTGTCTGATGGACATAAGGAGCTTCGCAGCAGAGGCAGCACGAGCCGGCACATCGAATACCTTCCGAAGAGAAGCAACAAAACCGGAAAACTCGGCAACCACCGGATTGTTGTTCTCCCATAAAGGGCTGGCCCAGGCCAAGGCCTTGTCCGAGAGCAGCGAGATCAAGAAGCCCACCTTTGATCTCTCAGTAGGAAAGGCATGTGGCAGCAACTCGAAATAAATGCCCACCTGGTTAAGGAAACCTCGGCACAGAGTTGGCTCTCCCCCAAAGCGCTGTGGAAGAGGGGCAGAACCGGTCATACCCCGAAACACCGCAGGCACAACAACAGGTGTCGGGGTAGACTCTGGCGCAACAACCGGAGCGGCAGTAGGAGCGACAACCGACCCATCAGCAACGGGAGCGAAATGAGCCGTGCGTTCAAGCAGGGTTTGCAACGCCACAGCGAACCGACCCAACAGGTGATCCTGCTGATCAAGTCTGGCAACCAGCATGGGTAGCGAGGATGGCCCTGTACCGTCAGAACTCATGGCTTGGTCCTAATGTCACGGAACCATGAACCAGACGTACAACAAGAGATAAGTGAAAATAAGAAGGCTTTATTGAAAATAAAGCTGTAAAGCAAAAGTCCAAACGAATGGTGAAACCGAAGCAGAGTCTTTGAGAGGCCAGAGATCAGGAACCAGAAAGGTAGTCAGACGAAGCCAGGATCAGGAACCAGCAGGGTAGTCAGACGAAGCCAGGATCAGGAACCAGCAGGGTAGTCAGACGAAACCAGGATCAGGAACCAGAAGCAGCAGCAGTCTTAGAAGCATGTGAACACAGGAGGACCAAGCAAGGAACTGAAGCCACAGACCTCCTATATATATGAGCTAGGCATCCAGCTCCTCCCAGTGGGAAGGAGGAGCCGCAGGGTGGAAGGCTACAAGAAACCCAGAAACCAAGATGGCCGCCAGCACATGTCAAACGAAGGAGAACAGCAAGAAGGTAAGACCATGACAAACTGATGCTGAAAAAGCCTTTGACAGGCTCAACTGGAATTTCCTCATGGCTTCCCTCTCTAGATTTGGTCTCCCAGATACCTTTATTCATAAAATACAAGTTCTATACACTACCCCCTCTGCACAAGTACTGGTTAATGGGACAGCATCGCAGCCCTTTACAATTCATAATGGTACTAGGCAGGGTTGCCCTCTATCCCCTCTTCTTTTCATCATATCCTTGGAACCCCTCCACAAGAAGACTTATCCATAAATCTGCTGCCTATGCAGATGATATTCTATTTTTTGTCTCCAATCCAATGACTTCTATCCCAAATCTCCTCAAGGAAATAAATGATTTTGGCAGACTTTCTTATTTCAAAATAAACCTTTCAAAATCTACTATCTTTAATGTGAATATTGACAGTCAAACTCGGGACAAGATTAAATCTATCAGTAATCTCAAACCAGCTACCAAACATTTTAAATACTTAGGCATCAACATTACAAATAATCCCAAAGATTTATACTCACTAAATTTTAACGTATTAATTCAGAAAGTTAAAACAGACCTAGAAGAATGGAATGATCTTTGTATCTCCTGGTTTGGTCGTATCAACCTAGTGAAGATGATTACCCTCCCAGGATATAATATTTCTTACAAGGAATCCCTATGGCCCTACCCAGAAGCTTTTTCATAATCATTAAAAGGGCAGTTCTTTCTTTTATATGGAATAAGGGACATAATCGTCTATCATATAATACATTAATAAGACCAAAATATAAAGGTGGCCTTGGTCTTCCAGACATTGAAAAATACAGCGTGGCTACTTCGTTAACAAGAATTAAAGAATGGAATGTATATCCATTAAGAAAGTATTGGGTAGACTAAGAAGAAGAAGTTGCGTCGTGCCCACTGAATTGTTTAATATGGAAGACCAAGAACAATAAGTATATGTACAATATAGTTGATAACCCCTACACTAAACACACGCTTAAAGTATGGTTTAATCTCCAAAGGAAACAATGTACAAACACCTGACTTTGTAGACCTACCTCTGTTGGTTCTTATCCCGAAAAAACTGAGATTAGTAAGAAACAGGATTAACTCCAATCCAGATAGCCAGACAACACTATTGAAAGATTTGCTAGTAGTTAACACACCGATGGACTACAATAACTATATAATAAATAAAAAACTCCCCCAGTTCACTAAAAATGAATATGATCAGATTATGAAGCTCTTTGCCTCAATGACTTTCCAATCCATATCACAAACATCCCGAAACAATATTTCTAAAATAATGCTCAGCTTGGCCCCTCTTCATCATGGTGTATCTAAATTCTATTCTATTATTAATGAGACTGCACTTCCTCCGCCGTATCATAGTAGTTGGACAACTGAACTCCAAAAGTCTTTTAATGAACAAGAAACCACTTCAATTTTGCAATCCTCTGTACCCAAAGTGACCTCAACAAGACTCCAAGAGTCACACTTTAAACTTGTTTCCAGATGGTATAGGACTCCTGTCATTCTGAACAAGATTAATCCAGAAATTCCAGTACATTGCTGGAGATGCGGTGGAGGAATAGGCTCTTATACTCACATCTGGTTCGATTGTAATAAGATTACCCCACTTTGGTCCAAATTCAACCAGATACTTTCTGAGGTATATAAAACTGAAGTGGAGGTGGACAAAGAACTAATCCTGTTAGGACTAACAAAAAACATGCCTGCCTCAGAGACAGACTCTTTCCATTTTTAATTGCTGCTCTAAAAACCATTATCCCTAGGCATTGGTCGAGCGTAGATACACCATCTATACAAGAATGTTAGTTAGTAGTACAATTGATGGAAATCCAAAGAAGTATCTCAGGATCTGGTCCAAATGGATCGACTATATATCCACAAACATGATAGTCTAGTACTTTGATTGAAGTTTCTTCCTTGAGATTTGATTTTTTTCTTTTTGAATGCATTAAATAACATGTGACATTGTTCTGTTTTGTTTGTTTCTTTTTGTTCCTTTTTTCTAGTTTCCCTTCCCTTCCCTTTCCCTTTCCCTTCCCCTCCCTTCTCACTCCTTTCACCATTCGACATTTCTATTTTGAATACTATAGGTTAGGTTTCTTATGTAACCGTAAATAAAGATTGCCTATCATTATATGCTATATTTACAGCTTGAAAATATTAGAGTGAATACGTTAGATATATTAATCATATGTTCTTTTTGAACACACTATACTCATTTAAATTTTGTCATTGATCGACATTGCCTTTATATCCATGCTTATATAATGGTGAAGGATACCCTAATTTGTATTTCATAATGTTTACAATACCTTTTTGTTATTTTCCTTAATAAAACAAAAATTTACAACCAATAAACTGGGCCTGATCTGTGGTGTTGTGTTACCAATACTGTACTGCAACAGAAAAAAGTGCCTATATCACAGATTCCAAAGCTCTGGGCCTTCTATAGTGTCTATAATCTGTGGCGTTCTGTAGTTCACAGTGTAATACATGGGAAAACCATGTCTGTATGGCTGATTCCAGCAATCTGGGCCTAAGATGTGTAGAATCTGTGGCGTTCTGTATACAATGCTGTAATTACATCAGGAAACATTGTATTGCAGATTGCAATGCTCTGGGCCCTCTATAGTGTCTATAATCTGTGGCGTTCTGTAGCCAGCAGTGTGCCAAGTCAGAAAACAGTGTGTGTATGGCAGATTCCAATAAACTGGGCCTGATCTGTGGTGTTGTGTTACCAATACTGTACTGCAACAAAAACCTGTGCCTATATCACAGATTCCAAAACCCTGGGCCTTCTATAGTGTCTATAATCTGTGGCGTTCTTTGGTTCACAGTGTGTAATACATGGGAAAACCATGTCTGTATGGCTGATTCCAGCAATCTGGGCCTAAAATAGTGTCTAAAATCTGTGGCGTTCTGTATACAATGCTGTAACTACATTAGGAAACATTGTATTGCATATTCCAATGCTCTGGGCCGCCCTCTATAGCGTCTATAATCTGTGGTGTTCTGTAGCCAGCAGTGTGCTAAGTCAGAAAACAGTGTGTGTATGGCAGATTCCAGCAATCTGGGCCTAAGATAGTGTCTAGAATCTGTGGCGTTCTGTATACAATGCTGTAACTACATTAGGAAACATTGTATTGCATATTCCAATGCTCTGGGCCCTCTATCTGTGGCGTTCTGTAGCCAGCAGTGTGCTAAATCAGAAAACAGTGTGTGTATGGCAGATTCCAAAAAACTGGGTGTCGGTTTACCAATGCTGTACTGCAACAGAAAACTGTGCCTATGGGGGCGTGGCTTGGCTGCAGACGCTGATGGCCGCGTGAAGCAAGAGCTCCTCTGCACCATAGCTCCAAAAGCAACGAAAAAGCGACCAAATCTTCGAAATGGATAACTTTTTCGAATCAAGAAGATTCAGACAATCGAGGTCCAGAAGAACCAAAGATTCTGATCGTTCAAATCGGAGAATTAGATCACTTTCGAGCCACGGACAGGAAAATCAAGATGGCGCCGGAGCGCTCTCAGACGCTTCATCAAGCTCCAGCTACAAGCCTACCAGCGGCTCTTAAAGAGAAAAGATTCCTAAGACACTGATTAATTCGGAAAGAAAAATGCCTCACTTGCCTCCTAACACCCCGTTAGAAGGGGAAATTGGCGGATTTATTTCAGAAACAACTGAATACTGAATTTAACCCACAAGTGGTTCCGCCTGCAAGAGCCGGCAGAATGGTGGAAGAAGGCGCCAAAACGCCGGGCAAAAAATAGAATCCGCAAGCTTCCAACTCACTCAATGAAAAAGAGTCTGAGCAAGAAGGGAACAACCAAAACTCAGATGATCGAGAGGATGACACGCCATCAGCGAGTCCTCTGAAACAAAAAAGCAAGCTTCATAAAGAATCAAACCAGGACACAGTGAGTACCGACCTCAGAGAAATGAGGAAAAATCCTACACTACCAGATGAGTTTGATGGACTAAAATTATTTACTGACCTCTCAGCAGCCACCATTAAAGCCAGGAAAGAATTCTCTATCATAACAAGGACTCTGAGTGCAAATAACAAATTACAGATGGGGTTTTCCTGTGAAAATCCTAGTACACAAAGATGGAATCCTGCATGTACTCAAGACACCAAAAACTGCACTAAATATCCTCAAAGAGTGGAACCTACAGATAGAAAAACCACCAAACTACCAAGGCAGAGCCCCCAGAGGACCACAGGATAGTCAATATCCAGAAAGATCCTACTACCCTAAAGAACAGATAAACTCCTAGATATAGAGACAATACTTGAAGAATCCACAAGGAGCCTGACCCAGTGTGGAGGAGGTAGACTTCACGTTTGCCAAATGTACCCACCCCACAATCTTAATGATGATGCCGGTTCATCAACCTATTTCTGCCCTGTATGATACTGGGCTACTTACCTTATTATTTTTATTTACTGTTATTGGTTTAACATTTGACTGTTCATTAACTGTTTTTTCTGCAGGAACCCCTCAGCACTTCAAGACCACTAACCACTTCTGTCTTCCCAAATCTATCCAAACAGATGGAAAGAGTGATGCAAACCAAGTTCTAGGCGAATTGTATGTTGACCTGAAGGAAAAAAAGGTACACAGCTATCTCTATTCATCAAAAATGGCTATCAATGTGACATCAATTAATGTCAGTGGTTTAAATTCCCCATTTAAAAGGAACCAACTATGGAAGGAGGCTTTGAATAGGAAATGTGACATTCTGTATGCCCAAGAAACCCATATATCCAAAGGTAACACCCCAATAATCCGACATAGGAAATTCCCAAAAATAATCTATTCCACATATAAAAAAAAGAAAAGGAGTATTAATAGCATTTAGGGATTCTATCACGGTTGACATTCAAGATCAATATATTGATCCCGGAGGAAGATACATCATCCTTGTGGCCTTAATTGAGAATAAACTGTTCACTATAGTTAACGTATATGCCCCTAACCTAGGCCAAACTAGGTTAATGAGAAAGTTAATTAAGAAAATCAACACTGAAAAAAGGCCACCTCTTATTGGGTGGAGTTTTCAACGCAGTCCTTAACTCGACATCAGATACCACACATGGCGGTAGATCTAGGGATTCCGCTTTCCAAAAATTAGTGGAGCAAAACAACCTATATGACATATGGAGATTACAGCATGCCACATAGAAAGATTATACATACTTCTAAAATAAGTGCAATTTCTATTCAAGAATAGATTTCTTTCTAATTGAGAGACCAATGATAGACCTAATATCAAAAACAGAAATAGGAAATATAATCTGGTCTGATCATGCCCCAATCAGTTTAACTATATCAACATCACAAAATCAGATCAATGATTATATCTGGAGAATCAATCCATATATCTTGAATAGTGATAAAATGGCAAAATCTATTGAGACAGATTTAAAAGACTATTTTGATATAAATGACACCCCAGACATAGACCCTTCCATCCTATGGAATACCCATAAGGCCAAAATTAGAGGCTCATTCATGTCACTAGGTTCCTTTTTGAAAAAACAGAGAGAAAAAGACATAAATGACTCTCTAAAACTAATCAAAACTTTAGAATCCCAAAACAAATCCAAAACATCATATCAGACAACAGCAGAATTACAGAAAGCTAGGTTCCAGATGTATAATCTGTTATTGTTCAAATATGAAAAATCCCTGAGACAATCAAAAATTAACTATTATTCACATGATAATAAATCAGGAGCACTATTAGCCAGACGACTGAAGGCCAAAATACAAAAAAACAAAATTAAACAAATTACTCACCCCATCACGAACCAAATCAAAATTGCCCCAAGAGATATCGCTAATGTGTTTAAAGACTATTATGAAAAATTATACAATTTAGCTTCTGACTCTCCTCCTCCCATAGAAACATCTAAAATCTCAGATTTCCTAGCAAAACTTAACCTACCAAAAATTAAAACAGAACAACTCCAACAATTAAAATCTCCCAATCTCTCTGCTAGAAATATCAAGAGCTATAAAAATGTCCCCTAATCAAAAATCCCCCGGCCCTGGTGGTTTTACAGCCGAATATTACAAAAAGTTTACACAAATACTACTCCCATATATCCATAAAATATATAATCTGGCATTTAATACAGGAACATTTCCGAAAGACATGTTAAGGGCAACAATTGTGACCATCCCAAAACCAGGCAAAGATAAATCATAAGTAAAAAAACTATAGACCCATATCCCTACTGAATGTAGATGTCAAAATTTATGCCAAAATTATAGCAGACAGATTCCAAAACATTTTACCAAGTTTGATTGATAAAGACCAGGTAGGCTTTCTCAAAGGCAGACAAGGCTCAGATAACACCAGAAGGATTATATCATTGCTTCAATTCTGTGGAAAAAATAAAACTCCTTCCATTTTCCTAACGATTGATGCTGAAAAAGCATTCGACCGCATAAACTGGGCATATGCATTTAAAGTACTAGAGGAATTTGGTATAACTGGAGCAATACATTCTGGCATTGAAGCACTCTATAGCAATCCTTCGGCTAACATTTACGTCAACAGCTCCCTATCTGAGTCATTTGATATAACAAATGCCACTAGACAGGGATGCCCTTTCTCCCCTCTACTATTCATACTATCAATGGAGCCTTTAGCAACAGTCATCAGACAAAATCCAGACATAAAAGTAATAGATGTGGGCCATCATGAATACAAATTAGCTCTATTTGCTGATGACATCATATTAACACTCACCAACCCACAATCTTCACTAAAGGCCTTCTTTGATTCTACCCTGTCTTTCAGCAATATGTCATACTATAAAATAAACCAAGCCCTCCCATTGAATTTAAACCCAACCTTATTAAATAACCTTAAAAAACAACATAACCTTGACTGGCAAAAAACTGAGATTACATACTTGGGCATACGGGTGTCACATCCCTCCTCGAGACTTTTCTAATTAAACTACCCTAAAATAGCCTCTGAGATTGAGAAAGACATGGCTGAGTACTCCAAAAACATGATCTCATGGCTAGGCAGAATAGCGGCATATAAAATGCTGCTTTTACCCAAGCTTTTATACCTCTTCAGGTCAATACCGAATGAAATCATACTTTGCTTCACTGAACTTAAAACTCAAATCATTCATCTGGAGTGATAAAAGACCTAGAGTTGCCTTCAAGACTATCACAGGGCACCATAAAAAGGGAGGCCTGGGAGTCCCACATATTCAACACTACTATTTTTCAGCTATACTAGACCAACTATCACATTGGTGGTCTGATAACCCTGAAAAATTATGGGTTCAAATTGAGAGAAATATTTGTGGGCTATCTACAATGAAAACCAGGTTACTATCATATATTTGGGGGTTCTCTCCCCCTTCCCCCCCAATCAATGTAATAAAGGTCTCAGATGAAACTTGGAAACTGTTTCTTAAACAGAGGAAAGGGAAATTACACTCTCCCTTGTCTGACTCCACATTAGAGTTTCTCCAAGACAGAGTGACTATGATCCCCATACCAGAGTGGAAAACCTTGGGTATTAACTCCCTTGAAAATTTCTTTGAGGAGGGGGTACTTACCTCTTTCTCAAAGCCAAATTTAAACTCTGAAGAGATGATTTCTACAGATTCCTGAACATTAGAGAATTTATAAATAAACATAAAATACTAGAGAAGAAAAAACTGCCCCACATGACCTTGATATCCAACTTATTTAAGAAAAACAAAGGAATCACCACATTCTATAACCAACTAGCAGACTTACAAAATTCCACCACCAACAAACACATGGAAAAGTGGGAGGGTGACCTACAAATGAAAATAGAATTACAAGAATGGCATACTGCATTCTCCAATATCCACAAATATTTTCACAGTACCAACCATAAAGAAGCTATTATCAAAACATACCTTAGATGGTACCCTACCCCAAGCAAATTACACTTAATATTTCCAGAAACATCAGATAAATGTTGGAGACAATGCGGGAAAAAATGCACACTACTACATACCCTTTGGGATTGCGAAACAATAAGACCTCTATGGATAGCTATTGAGACACTTATAAAATCTGTACTTGGATTCCAACTTAAACTATCACCACAATTAGCATTACTACTACTAGAGCTGGACAATCTCCCTGAAGACTCCAGATCAATTGTAGCACATATAGTCATGGCTACTAAATTAGTTATAACCAGGCATTGGAAATCAAAAGATACCCCCCCATATAAAAGAAGTTTGGCAGACAGTGAATACCACATGTTCTTTCGAGAAAACAATTGCCAGGGTTTAAAACAAGACCCCAACCTTTCACTACAGATGGGATAAATGGTTAGACAGTTTCTCTCAAATCTAAGGGAAAATCCTGCATTGTTATATTTTGTTGTTGACTTTATTTCTTTTTCTTTCATTTCTTTGTTAATCTAATACTCAATTCTTCCAATATAAGGAAACATACATCCGATATATGTAGATGCAAACTTATTAAAACAACCATTAAAAACTGTTAATGCATTATACCATGATCAGAAAACATTGTATTGCAGATTCCAATGCTCTGGGCCCTCTATAGTGTCTATAATCTGTGGCGTTCTGTAGCCAACAGTGTACTAAGTCAGAAAACAGTGTGTGTATTGCAGATTCCAATACACTGGGCCTGATCTGTGGTGTTCTGTTACCAATACTGTACTGCAACAGAAAACTGTGCCTATATTACAGATTCCAAAGCTCTGGGCCTTCTATAGTGTCTAAAATCGGTGGCGTTCTGTAGTTCTTAGTGTAATACATAGGAAAACCATGTCTGTATAGCAGATTCCAGTAATCTGGGCCTAATAGAGTGTCGAGAATCTGCGGTGTTCTGTATACAATGCTGTACTACATCAGAAAAGATTGTATTGCAGCTTCCAATGCTTCTGGGCCCTCTATAGTGTCTATAATCTTTCGAAATATTTTTATTAAAAGTGTAGATACACTTGCAAATTTAAGTAAATTATAAGTACAAACATGGAATTGTAATACTTTACATGTTACATATTATTAATAATGTTTACATGTTGTATATTCGTCATTCCATTTGTAATTTTAAAGAAAAGCAAGAATACAAATAATGTGAGTTAAATAACTAACATTTTGAAACTACAGGTGAGGCAGTGATTTTTGATCGGTTCTGAAGTTGTGACTTCATTAGTATATCCAAGTCTCTAATGAAAGGAGACTTAAATTCAGTCGTTAATTCCTGAATCAACATCTGGTCATTCCAGGTGCTTATTGAGTTTCTCAAACTTTGGTTTAGTTCATGGTCTTGTTCTCCCCGGCTTCAATCATGTCCTTGTGAGTCTGTTTTTGTGAACAAGTGAGTATGTTCTAGTATGTCCTAAACATTACTTGGGAAATGTTTTAACCAGCATTCCCATTTTTTTTTTTACACTTTTGTCCATTCCCTAACTGCCACGCGAAAGTCTGTTCTGCTATGTAGTTTTTAGATACAAAAGAGATGATGCCGTTTATTTCTAGTATGGTTTTTGTCTTCCATAACTTCGCTATAGTAAGTCTAGTAGCAATCATAATGTGACATGTTGGATTTCTCCAATCTGGTGGTATATTTTCAGATCCAATGTTTAAAAGAAAAAGTTCCGGTTTGAGAACATTGTTTTTCCCTGTGATCAACAGGATAAGGCTGTCTAAGTCTTTTCCTAGTTTTTTTAACTTGGGACATGACCAGAAAATGTGTTTGATCACTTTGCCGCAGTCTCTCCAGCATTGGTCTGTATGATCTGGATATATGTCGTGTAGCTTCTTTGGGGTAAAGTACCATCTCGATTGAATCTTAAAGAACTGCTCCCTATGTAGTGTGCATGTCGTTGCGTTGCGTAAATTAGTGTAAGCAGTTTCCCATTCTCTGGGATTTAATACCATTCCCAGTTCAGCTTCCCATTTATCTCTATAATGTAGTCTAGTTGGTTGAAAGTTTTTGTTATATATATCGTAAATCTCTTTAGTGGTGATTTTCTCATTTGTTTTAATGTTTTTGAGGATATCTGAGAGAGTGTTTGGCAGCCATATTTCCTGTGTAGGGTATTTAGATAGGTGGGTTTCAAGTTTTTGGTATGTTTTTAGTTCTTTGTCTTCTAGGTCACATTGGTTTTTAATGGATTCAAATTTCCTGATTGTGTTGTTTTCCATCACATTTTGGATGTATGTTACCCCTTTTTCTGACCATATTGTTAGTGTTTTGAGTCCAGGGAAGTGTGATAGTGATACGAGTGGAATTTTATGCGTTATCAATTCTTTTTGATCTAAGTATGCGAATTCTTTGTTATTCCATATTTTCAGGGCTACTTTGACCGTCGGAGATATGTTGTGGGATTTTCTGGTAATTCTGTCGTTGTTTAACGCAAGGTGTTGCCAGTTGCTTACATTGTTAAATTTCAGTTTCTATCGTGACCCATCTTTTTTGAGTGTCAGGTGTTTTGAACCACTCTGTAGATTGTTTGAGAAGGTTTGCTTTGTAGTATGCGAATATATTAGGTACAGATATTCCTCCATTTAGTGCTTTCTTGTTGAGTAAATTAAAAGGGTACTGTTCCTTTAAGACTTCAATTAAAAGGGTACTGTTTCTTTAACCGCCTCCGGACCGCCTAACGCAGGATCGCGTTCCAGAGGCGGCAGCCCTGCGCAGAGTCACGCATATACGCGTCATCTTGCGAGACGCGAGATTTCCTGTGAACGCGCGCACAGGTTCACAGGATCGGAAGGTAAGCGAGTGGATCTCCAGCCTGCCAGCGGCGATCGTTCGCTGACAGGCTGGAGATGCGATTTTTTTTTTTTTTAACCCCTAACAGGTATATTAGACGCTGTTTTGATAACAGCGTCTAATATACCTGCTACCTGGTCCTCTGGTGGTCCCTTTTGTTTGGATCGACCACCAGAGGACACAGGCAGTTCAGTAATAAGTAGCACCAAACACCACTACACTACACCCCCCTTGTCACTTATTAACCCCTGATCACCCCATATAGACTCCCTGAGCACCCCCTGTCATTGATCACCCCCTTGTAAGGCTCCATTCAGACGTCCGTATGTTTTTTAAGGATCCACGGATACATGGATCGGATCCGCAAAACACATACGGACATCTGAATGGAGCCTTATAGGGGGTGATCAATGACAGTGGGGTGATCACCCCATATAGACTCCCATCATATAGACCCCCCTGTCATTGATCACCCCCCTGTAAGGCTCCATTCAGACGTCCGTATGTTTTTTAGGGATCCACGGATACATGGATCGGAACCGCAAAACACATAGACGTCTGAATGGAGCCTTACAGGGGGGGGTGATCACCCCATATAGACTCCCTGATCACCCCCCTGTCATTGATCACCCCCCTGTAAGGCTCCATTCCGACGTCCGTATATGTTTTGCGGATCCGATCCATGTATCCGTGGATCTGTAAAAAACATACGGACGTCTGAATGGAGCCTGACAGGGGGGTGATTACCCCATAAAGACTCCCTGATCACCCCCCTCTCATTGATCACCCCCCTGTAGGGCTCCATTCAGACATTTTTTTGGCCCAAGTTAGCGGAAATTTTTTTTTTTTTCTTACAAAGTCTCATATTCCACTAACTTGTGTCAAAAAATAAAATCTCACATGAACTCACCATACCCCTCACGGAATCCAAATGTGTAAATTTTTTTAGACATTTATATTCCAGACTTCTTCTCACGCTTTAGGGCCCCTAAAATGCCAGGGCAGTATAAATACCCCACATGTGACCCCATTTCGGAAAGAAGACACCCCAAGGTATTCCGTGAGGGGCATATTGAGTCCATGAAAGAATGACATTTTTGTCCCAAGTTAGCGGAAAGGGAGACTTTGTGAGGAAAAAAACAAAAAAAAAAATCAATTTCCGCTAACTTGTGGCAAAAAAAAAAAAAATTTATATGAACTCGCCATGCCCCTCATTGAATACCTTGGGGTGTCTTCTTTCCAAAATGGGGTCACATGTGGGGTATTTATACTGCCCTGGCATTTTAGGGGCCCTAAAGCGTGAGAAGAAGTCTGGGATCCAAATGTCTAAAAATGCCCTCCTAAAAGGAATGTGGGCCCCTTTGCCCACCTGGGCTGCAAAAAAGTGTCACACATCTGGTATCACCGTACTCAGGAGAAGTTGGGCAATGTGTTTTAGGGTGTCATTCTACATATACCCATGCTGGGTGAGAGAAATATCTTGGTCAAATGCCAACTTTGTATAAAAAAAATGGGAAAGTTGTCTTTTGCCAAGATATTTCTCACCCAGCATGCGTATATGTAAAATGACACCCCAAAACAAAATTTCCCAACTTCTCCTGAGTATGGCAATACCACATGTGTGACACTTTTTTGCAGCCTAGGTGGGCAAAGGGGCCCACATTCCAAAGAGCACCTTTCGGATTTCACCGGCCATTTCTTACAGATTTTGATTTCAAACTACTTCTCACGCATTTGGGCCCCTAAAATGCCAGGGCAGTATAACTACCCCACAAGTGACCCCATTTTGGAAAGAAGACACCCCCAGGTATTTCGTGATGGGCATAGTGAGTTCATGGAAGTTTTTATTTTTTGTCACAAGTTAGTGGAATATGAGACTTTGTAAGAAAGAAAAGAAATCATCATTTTCCGCTAACTTGTGACAAAAAATAAAAAGTTCTATGAACTCACTATGCCCATCAGCGAATACCTTAGGGTGTCTACTTTCCGAAATGGGGTCATTTGTGGGGTGTTTGTACTGTCTGGCCATTGTAGAACCTCAGGAAACATGACAGGTGCTCAGAAAGTCAGAGCTGCTTCAAAAAGCAGAAATTCACATTTTTGTACCATAGTTTGTAAACGCTATAACTTTTACCCAAACCATTTTTTTTACCCAAACATTTTTTTTTTATCAAAGACATGTAGAACAATAAATTTAGAGAAAAATTTATATATGGATGTCGTTTTTTTTGCAAAATTTTACAACTGAAAAATATCATTTTTTTGGCAAAAAAATTGTTAAATTTCGATTAATAACAAAAAAATGTAAAAATGTCAGCAGCAATGAAATACCACCAAATGAAAGCTCTATTAGTGAGAAGAAAAGGAGGTAAAATTCATTTGGGTGGTAAGTTGCATGACCGAGCAATAAACTGTGAAAGTAGTGTAGTGCAGAAGTGTAAAAAGTGGCCTGGTCATTAAGGGTGTTTAAGCTATGGGGGCTGAAGTGGTTAAGATTATTTCAATCTTGTTTGTAAAGGTTTTTCTTTAGTAAGGTCTTGCAATGTACGCTTTAACAGGTTTATTTTCCTTTAAACACCATCTGTATGGGTATTCACTGTGTTTTAACAGTGATTGTTTTTTGCTGTGAGGATCTTTTTTTTTTTTTTTTTTTTTACAATATTTTATATATTGCCATCTGTATCTGTGTTTTGTTTTCAGTGGCTTGTTAGGTTAGTTGTCGTCTGCAGAATTTTAGTACAGCAGAATGCTGTTTCACTGTAAGTGCACTGTGCCTTTAATGTAGCTCAGACTACGTTTCTTTGCACTGCTCAGAAATCAGGAGCTTTCCTGTATGAGTTTGCGCTGTTTTATATCAAAGAATATTTATATATGCAGATTCTTAGGTTAATTTTGAAGCCTCCAATTATAAGGGTACTGTTCCTTTAAGGCACTTTTGAACTTGTTCTTGATTTTTTTTTTTGCTGTAGTCAGGTTTTACAATATATGTTTCAACCAGTTTTTTCTTTAAATGCTTCCTGTGTAGGTTTTCTATATAATTTAGCAGTTATTGCCTTTTTCTATGAATATCTTTTAATGATAACTCGATTCGCCAATGTTACTGTGCTGTGCAATATAATGGTGGACGCTCCTAGCTGTGATTATGGTACAGGTTATACTTGTATATTCGATTTAAACTTTTCAGTTTGCTCCTAATGCCTTCTGTATAGGTTTACACAGTTATCTGATAATGATTTCGCCCCTGCTGTATAATAGCTTTTAATAGTGATACCCTTCACCACTATTTCTTTTATTTACAGCATAATAGTATTCTCTTCGGGCTGTAGTTATGATGCAGGGAGGCTTAATATTTTGTTTGACCTCTCTGGACACAAGTTTCCAGTTATCACTTTAAGTAAGTCCTCTGCAGTTGTGCCGGCGCCTGTGTAATGGCGCTGGTTCGCGTCCTTTACCTCCTTCACTTCCGGTTTCTGCCGATTTTATAAAGTTAGTTTTATTACTTCATAGATGATTTTTTATTTGTTTACAGTGGGAGATATTCTCAATAAAAGCTTTTTACTGTGCCTGTAAGGCGTTTGTTACTCACTGCGACCTGTCTGGCTGATCTGTGTGAATCTTTGCTGTGCGGTCCGTCTGTGGCTCTGCAAATGCCACGGTTCACTAAAAACCAGCAATCGGACTATTCGGTGGTTTAGAGTAGGAGTCGGTAGCTTGGATTAAAGTAGTAGATCCTGTGGTCTTCTTTATTCTCTCAATCTCGCTTGCCTTGGACACCAGGTGATTTGGCTGTGGTAGGACTGCAGGCAGCGATGTCCCTTTGATGCTTTGAGGCTGTCCCTTTGATGTTCACCGCTTCTTTTGCGTCTCACTTTTAGCAGACTCGGTCTCCTTTATTTCTGGGCGAAAACACCCATATGAGGTGTCGTTGGAAAGCTCAGACCTTGCTCTTTAAGGTTGTATAATAAAGATGTTTTGTTCTTGTGTTCCGTCTTGTCTTTATTTGAATCTCACTTGTTCTAGGTCTTTTTATGAGGCAGCTTTGCTGGAGCTGGATACTGCACGGCTGTTCTGTGTATTTAGTAGTGCCACGATTCACTTAATTAGCCGGTTTTTCAGTGTTCTGTCGGTACTGTAGTTTGTGTTGGGAATCGGTAGCTTGAATATAATGATTGATCCTGCGTTTTTCTTCTTTGTGTCTCTGATTCACTTGTCTTGGGCTTTTGAGTGAACCTGCTATGAAGGAGTTGTAGGCAGCAATGCCCTCCAGAGCGGCTCTCCCTTTGATGTTGCCGCTTTTTCTATGTGGTGTTTAAAGGACGCTCTATCTTCCTTATTTCTGGCCAGAAACACCCAAATGAGGTGTCTCTGCAATCCTCAGACCTTGCACTTTCAGGATATATCCTTCTTTTTGCTTTATCTCTGGAGAAAAGTAGTTTTTTTAGTCGCTTTTCAGCAGTCTCTGTGAGGAGCTCTTCAACCCTGCATCCTCTCAGTCTGAGCGCAAGCTCCGCCCCTTATAGGGTCTATAATCTGTGGCGTTCTGTAGCCAACAGTGTAATACATCGGAAAACCATGTCTGTATGGCAGATTCCAGTAATCTGGGCCTAATAGAGTGTCTAGAATCTGTGGTGTTCTGTATACAATGCTGTACTACATCAGGAAAGATTGTATTGCAGATTCCAATGCTTCTGGGCCCTCTATAGTGTCTATAATCTGGGGCGTTCTGTAGCCAACAGTGTGTTAAGTCAGAAAACAGTGTGTGTATTGCAGATGCCAATAAACTGGGCCTGATCTTTGGTGTTCTGTTACCAATACTGTACTGCAACAGAAAACGGTGCCTATTTTACAGATTCCAAAGCTCTGGCCCTTATATAGTGTCTATAATCTGTGGCGTTCTGTAGTTCATAGTGTAATACATCGGAAAACCATGTCTGTATGGCAGATTCCAGTAATCTGGGCCTAATAGAGTGTCTAGAATCTGCGGTGTTCTGTATACAATGCTGTACTACATCAGAAAAGATTGTATTGCAGATTCCAATGCTTCTGGGCCCTCTATAGTGTCTATAATCTGTGGCGTTCTGTGTAAATTATTGTTTTATTTGGATTTTATACCTATTTTTTTCATAAGTACAAAAACAGTTTACATAAACAATCTGAGCATAACACATACATTGTAGTAAGATAAATAAAGCAAGTTATCAGTGTAGATCAAATAAATCAACTTCAAATTAATTGGGAGGGGAAGAAGATGGGAAGAAAAGGGTAGGAAGGGGAAGCAGGATAGTTGATCAATAACGCTCCATCACTATCTTATATAAGCATGAATTAAACTTACCTATCTTACTAAAACAAGTGAGATTTTAATGGTAAACTAATCAATAGTGAACCTTAAACTACCTAGGTACATTTAGTGTCCATCAGTGTAACCCAATGAAGAAAGGACGTCTGATTTCTCCGCTGTGAGCCATCTTTCCCAGATCTTCTCGAACTTATCAGACCTGTGTGCAGTAAGCCATCTTTTCCTTTCAAAATTATATACTTTGAAAAATTCAGCGAACCAATCATTCACAGTCGGAGGATCTTTTTGAAGCCATCTTCCTGGAATAAGTATCTTAGCTACATTTAGGAAATAATTACATAGGTCTGATTTCACGTCTTGTTGGTGCGTGTTGTATAAGTTAAACAGAACCAAATTAACAGACAGTAATATCCGTATCAAAAATCTTGTTAATCACATTACATATATCTCTCCAAAAGGGGGTTAGAGAAGGGCAGGAGAACCATATATGTTCATAGTTACCAATGCCCTGTCCGCATCTCCAGCATGCACTAGAAACTTCTGGGTTATATCTGCTTAGTAACAATGGAGTTCTATACCATCTGGTGGTAATTTTATACTGGAGTTCCTGATAGTTGTATGCTGGAGAATTGGAGAACGCATTACTAAGTATTGCCAATTTCTGAGTTTCAGAGAGTGGGTGCTGGAGTTCTCTGTTCCAGCTATTGAGAAAACCCGGTTCACTGGATGGAGTATTAATCAGATCACAACATTTTGAGAAAATATGAGGGATAGGAGTTTTGGTAGAAATAATTTTGAGCCACGAGTTCTCGCAAAGGGGTGGAGTGGGGACCTCGAAAGTTTTAAGAAAATTCAGCAACTTCTCATACTGTTCCTCGGGAATATTCTGGCAAGCAATAAGCAAACTCAATTCTGATTTTTCTATCTGTCTCCCCTTGAACCATAACGCCTTCAAAGGAATCGCCTCCCCCTTAGCATTCATTTTCAAATTGTCATGCCAGAATATCCAAGAGGTAGGGATGATGCAGGTAATTGGCGATTCTCTAGATAATTCTGGAACAAAATGTAAGACAGCGTTTAAAGAGTGCCACTTCCTAATTGTTTCTTTGGTTATTGAATTTTTTTATTCCTTTTCGTCTTTTTGGAAAGCAAAGACGATAAGTTCATTCCTGCAAGATCATTCTCCACCGATACCCTTTTTTTCTTGTAAATTTTGTTTTTATTAGCAAATATAAAAAAAGATCATTACAAGCTTAACAAGGAATAAAGTGAGGTAAATATCACCATTACAAGTGTAAAATTATATGCAATGTATCCTGTTAGATCAGCACAGGAATTATACTTCCTAATTTTAAGGCATATATTGGACACGAAAAAAATCAATTGGAAAACTCAATATAAATCTTTTCAAAAAATGACTTGTAGAATGGTGAAAGGGAGGGTAAGAAGGAGGAAGGGGAGAGGAAAGGAAGGAAAAACAAAACAAGGGGTCAAACAATGAGGGAGAAAACAACATTGTCACATGCTTCGTTAGGTAATTCAAAAAAGTAATGAAAAAATATATAAAAATCAGGTGTAGATGGAATATTTCAATCAAAATACTTAGATACTTTGTCAGTGGAAACATAATCACACCACTTGGTCCAGATCCCGAGGTACTTTTTGGGGTTGCCAGCAATAGTCCACCTAAGTTTTTCAAACCGGCTAATAGTTAAAACCTCCTCCAACCAATCCTGTACAGTCTCCACACTCAGCCAGTGTCTGGGAATGATTGTCTTCAATGCCGCTAGTAAGAACGGAAACAACCGATCTTTAAGGAGATTGTGTTTTTTGTTATATAATCCAAGCAGAACCAGTTCTGCATCTACCTCTACTTGTGACCCATACACTTCTGTAAGTATTTGATTAAATTTCTGCCACAAGGGAGCAATTTTAGAGCAGGTGAACCAGATGTGTGTTATAGACCCGATTCCATCGCCGCACCTCCAGCATAGCGTGGAGATTTCGGGATTCATTTTGTTTAGGATGACAGGAGTCCTGTACCACCTTGAAATTAGCTTATAGTGTGACTCTTGAAGTCTAGTAGACGTAATTCTAGGAATAGAAGAATGTAAAATTGACATGGTTTCTTGCTCATTAAATGATTTTTTAAGTTCGTTCGACCAACTGGACAGGTATGGCGGAGGGGGTACGGTACAATTGATAATGGAATAAAACCTGGATATTCCATGGCATATGGGAGTCTCTCAACATCAATTTAGTAAGATCATGGTCGCTGTCTTGAGACGTGAATCGAGGATTCAGCACTGAGAGATGCCTCAGGATCTGGTCGTTCTCCTTCCTAGAAAATTGAGGGACATCACCAATCTCCAGATATTTTGTGTGTTCCACTGGAGAAGCAGCTGAGTATAGAGCTTTCAAAGGCAGCATATAGCCATTGGGGTGTGAGACTATTCTACTCCTAACCAATCTCAAACTTTTTGGAATCGAGGCCAGCAAGGGGAGTTCCAGGCAATTAGGAGATGGAATGGCATGTTTCTTGTTAAGACTTTGCCAAACGTGTATGGCATGCTTGGTGAAGGGATTATCAATTCTATTGTATAAATGTTTATTATACTTAGTCTTCCAGATCAGGTAATGGAGAGCGCATGGAGCACATCCCTCTTCCAAATCTACCCAGAGTTTTCTCGATGGAAAAACATTCCATTCCTTGATTCTGGTCAGGGTCCCAGCAATGCTATATTTACCAATATCCGGAAGACCAAGTCCACCCCTATATTTTGGTCTAGTCAAAGTATCAAATGACAAACGGTTCTGCCCTTTCTTCCAAACAAAAGAAAGAATCTTCCTTTTAACAGCAGTATAGAAATTTTTAGGTAGTACCATAGGGATTCCCTGAAGAAAATATAGTACCCTGGGGAGGGTGATCATTTTGATTAAGTTAATACGACCAAACCATGAAATGGATAGGTCATTCCATTCTTCCAAGTCTGCTTTTATCTTTTGCATGAGAGTAGTGAAGTTCAGTCGGTAAAGGTCATTAAGGTTATTTGAGATGTTGACACCCAGATATTTGAAGTGTGTAACTGTGGGCTTGAGACTACTGATAGTTTTTATAGTGTCCCATGTACGAATGTCTATGTTCACATTAAAAATTGTGGATTTAGTTAAATGGATTTTAAAATATGATAAGGTACTAAATTAGTCCAGCTCTGTAAGAAGAGATGGAATAGAAGTAAGTGGATTGGTGACAAAAAACAATATATCATCTGCATAAGCTGCAGACTTATGGGTAAATCTATCCGTTTTCAAACCTGATATACTGTTATTCTGTCTGACTTTCGCTAAAAGAGGTTCCAGGGAAATAATAAATAGGAGGGGAGATAGCGGACACCCCTGCCTAGTGCCATTTTGGATCCGAAAGTCCTGGGAAACAGTACTAATACCCGCACGGATGGAGTAGTGTCCCAAACTGTATAAGTGGAGAGGTAACTTGTGCACTTGATTTTGTAAAGAGGAGTGTGTCCCCTTTAAATTGCATAGATTAGATGGGGCGGAGCTAGCCGTGAGCCAAGATGGACGTCTGATCTCAGAGCTCCTCAGACGCAGCTGCTTTCTCGGCATAACAGGCAATTTTACCACCTAACATGGTGAAAACTAATAAAGAAAGGGGTGACACAGCTTCAGGTACACAAAAAGCGTGCCATACCCAGTCGAAGATGGATCGTTTCCTGAAGAAGAGAAGTTTCTCTCCAGCCCACAGATCTAAGATGGCGCCGGATGGAGCCAGAGCTGCCGCGCAAACTGAAGATTCGGATGGGGAGAGCTCCTATGCGATGTCGGAAGGAGCGGAATCCTCGGATCTCCCACTATCCAGAGCATTCTTTAAGAAAACGCTGTATAAAGCGCTGCAACCCCTGCACAAGGACATCTCAGATATAAAAACAGAGGTAAAGCAAATCGGGGGGGGGGGGGGGCGCGTTATGGCGCTGGAAGAAACACAGGCGGCTATAGTATCAAATGGGGAGGCCATTCATAAGGTCCTGCAGGGCCATAACTCATTTATTACTTCTGCTCTTCTCCACTTAGAAGATCAGGAGAATAGAAGTAGGCGGAAGAATGTCTGCATAAGAGGAGTACCTGAGGACGTTAACCCTGGGGAGATTACTAATGCGGTCACCGCCATTTTTGCCTCGCTAGTGGGAGAGGATAAAGCCTCCCAGATAATAATTGAAAGGGCCCATAGAGCCCTGAGGCCAAAACCGTCTGAAAATGGTCCCCCTAGGGATATAATTTGTGGACTGTTAAACTAGTTGGATATGGCCGCCATTTTAAAAGCCGCAAGGGAAGCCAAAGATGTCACATATAACGGGACCCGCCTGCAATTCTACCAGGATTTAGCAGCAAGCACCCTGGCAAAGAGAAGGGCACTGAAACCCGTTACTGAACCGTTACGTTCGCACAAGCTTCCAGTGAGGTGGTTGTTTCCGTTTGGCCTGGCTACTTTCAAAGATGGACAGCAGATTGTCATCAGATCCCCGCAGGACTTAGCGGATGCCTGGGACAAACTTGGTATTGCTCCTGTGGAGGTCCAATCGTAGATGCCTGTGCCTGAGGACCTTGGTATCCCTAACTTACCTGAGATGCCAGTATGGCAGGTGATCAAGAAGCCAAAGTCCCCAAAGATTAGGAAGAACACCTGAGAAGCCAAGGGTCCTCTTTGATTCCTTGATGCCTATATATAAGTCCTATCGATTGTCTGGTAATACAGACCATAAGGGCCATTTGGCGGCTCTCCATTTGTAACTGTTCTATATGTTCCTTGCTAACAGTTCTATATAAGCATCCTTTCTGCCAATAATATGTTTTTCCTGTTAGGATTTTCTTGCCAGGATATGGGTGCTTCCTGGATCGCTGACCATCAGTTTATGGTGGTTGGTGAACCCGGGACCACGTATACATTTATTTGTTTAACGTTCAAATCTAAATGTCAATAAGTGCGCATAATGCTTTATTTCCTTGTTAGGTCAAAATGCATTTGTCTCTAGAATTTTCCATTCCCGTTATGCAATAAGGTGTAACACATGATATATACAATATGCAGCGAGTCTTGTTGTCAAAGGCCAAATAATTAAGGCCAGTGGGGGGTGACATGTGTGGAGAAGTCACAGGACCCATCTCCATCCACCCGGCCTATCAAGCTGAAAAAAAAGAGTACCCGTAATTACATCAATTAACAACATGTAAGTACAATGGGGTAAAACTTGTAGGTTATTATGTAGGATAGCATTAAACCCCTGACTGGGGACGCCAACTCTGCTATCTCAGAGGGAAACAAACATATATAAGGTAACCTCCATGAGCACAGAAATAATAAACAATCTAAAGGAAAAAACTTCTCCTATGTGATCCAAGTCCTGTTTCTCAGGCGGCTTTCTTCCTCGGCGAGCGGCCTTTGCTCGCCGTCTACCAATGCAGGTTCTGTGGGAGCGGAGGTAAATCTGGCAGGAATGACGTTGGTAGCCATGATGGGATTTCCAGTGGTTCCATCTGTAATGCATCCCACATCCTAGGCAAATCTTCTGGTGCTCGCACCGTATATTGCCGTCCCTCAATGGTGGTTGTCAGACCAAAAAGGGAAGAGCCACTTCACTGGGAGCTTCTTCTCCCTTAAGGCATTAATGGACGAAAAGCTCTTCGTTTTGCCAACGTGCTGGCCGCCAAGTCCTGAAACAATAGGATCTTACTCTCTTCCAGTAAGAGATCACCCTCTTCTCTCGCAGCTCTAAGCAAGGCCGCAGTATCTAGGTAGTTCATAAGAGCACATACCACATCTCTGGGAGGTTCTGTGGCCGGCGGTTTCGGACTCTATGGGCGCGTTCAATAACAATGGCGTCTGCGCGCTCTTTGCCCACAAGCATCTCAAATAAATGGCGTACTGTGGGTGTCAACTCCTCTGCAGTGATCGACTCAGGGATTCCTCTTAAATCGGATGTTCTTGCGTCGACCCCTGTTCTCTTGGTCTTCCAGGTGCAAAAAAGCAGTATTCACCTGTTTACAGACCAAGGCAAGTTGCGACTGCATCCCTGCACTGTGCTGCGTCATGAGGGAATGTGAGTCCTCCAAGGCCTCCACTCTGTGGCCCATATGCAGAACCTCTGCCTTAATGTCTGACAGCTCTTTCAGGACTGGCGACAAAGCTTTGTCTAGCGATTGAGCCAGCGATTGTTGTAGGAATGCTCTGGTGATTGGTAAAGCGTCCCGCTCACCTTGTATTTCAGAGCAGGCATCCGAACTGTCGCCATCAGAGTCTTCTTCCCGCGTCTCCACAGCTGGCGTATGTCGCACTGCTTTCCCCTGCTCCGGCTGAGACGAAGAAGTCTTTTTGCTGAGGTACTTGTTCATATCGCTTTGCGAGCTTTTCAGTTTCGGGGTGCTCTCAACTTCCCCTCTCTTATCTCTGCTAATCTTCCCCATAATCTCGACGGGTAGCTGTAAAATAGGCTAAAAGACCGGGCTTATGGCGAGGAGCTCAGTTGCACACGTCCTCCACCATGCTCAGTCGGCTCAGACCCCCATCTGGGGAAAGCATTTAAACCCAGAGATTGGGAAACTGCTTACACTAATTTACGCAAAGCAACGACATGCACACTGCACAGGGAGCAGTTCTTTAAGATTCAATCGAGATGATACTTCACCCCAAAGAAGCTACACGACATATCCAGATCATTCAGATAAATGCTGGAGAGACTGCGGCAAGGTAGGAATGATCAAACACATTTTCTGGACATGTCCCAAGTTAAAAAAAAAATAGGTAAAGACCTAGACAGCCTTATCCTGTTGATCACAGGAAAAAATAAATGTTCTCAAACCGGAATTTTTTCTTTTACACATCGGACTTGAAAATATACCACCAGACTGGAGAAACCCAATAGGTCACATTATGATTGCTACTAGACTTACATTAGCGAAATTATGGAAGACAAAAACCATACCGGAAATAAACGACATCATCTCTTTAGTATCTAAAAACTACATTGCGGAACAGGCCTTCGCGTGGCAGTTAGGGAATGGACAGAAGTGTAAAAAAAAAATGGGAATGCTGGTTAAAACACTTCCCGAGTAATCTTTAAGACACACTCAGAATATATTCGCTCGCTCACAATAATAGACTCTTCTGGACATGATTGAAGCCGAGGATAACTAGCCCGAGAACTAAACCATAGTTTAAGAAAATCAACTGACACCTGGACTGACCAGATGTTAATACAAGAATTAACAACTGAAAATTTGTGTGTCTCTTTCTTAATAGAAACTCAGACATACTAATGAAGTTATTACTTCAGAATCCATCATAAATCACTGCCTCACCTGCAGGTTTAAAATGTTTGTTATTTAATTTACATTATCTATATTCTTTTTTTTTTTTCTTCTCCAAAAGTACCAAATGGAATGACGAAGATACAACATGTAATTCTCATTATTATGTAACATGTAAAGTATTATAATTCCATGTTGATATTTATAATTTACTTAATTATAAGTGTACTTACACTTTGAAAAACCTAATAAAAATATTTTGAAAGATTCTAGACACTATAGAGGGCCCAGAAGCATTGGAATCTGCAATACAATCTTTTCTGATGTAGTACAGCATTGTATACAGAACACCGCAGATTCTAGACACTCTATTGGGCCCAGATTACTGGAATCTGCCATACAGACATGGTTTTCTGATGTATTACACTATGAACTACAGAACGATACAGATTATAGACACTATATAAGGGCCAGAGATTTTGAATCTGTAATATAGGCGCAGTTTTCTGTTGCAGTACAGTATTGGTAACAGAACACCACAGATCAGGCCCAGTTTATTGGAATCTGCAATACACACACTGTTTTCTGACTTAGCACACTGTTGGCTACAGAACGCCACAGATTATATACAAAAATACTGCACCGAAATGTACAAAATGAAACTGCATATTGATGATTTGGAAAACAAATCGCGCAGAAACAATATTAGAGTTAAAGGTCTGCCCGAATCGGTGCTGGATAAGGACATCCAGTCTGTATTGACACAGCTCTTTAACGAGCTTTTACAACAAGATGAAAAGAGAGATCTCTTCATTGAAAGGGCGCATCAGGTCTATAGACCTAGACATGTTCAAAGCGAGGCCCCGCGGGACGTTCTATGCTGTCTCCAAAGCTTCAGAACTAAAGAAAACATCTTGCAAAAGGATAGAAAGAGAGAAATGTCACTATTTTCCCAATCAGGACATTTCTAGATTTACTCTCTATGTCAGAAGTCTCCTCCAACCGCTTACTAGAGAGCTTTGTGACAGAGGCATCAAATACAGATGGCTCTTTCCTCTGGGGTTACTCATTGCCTACCAAAGTAAGACTTATACAGGGAGTGCAGAATTATTAGGCAAGTTGTATTTTTGAGGATTAATTTTATTATTGAACAACAACCATGTTCTCAATGAACCCAAAAAACTCATTAATATCAAAGCTGAATATTTTTGGAAGTAGTTTTTAGTTTGTTTTTAGTTTTAGCTATTTTAGGGGGATATCTGTGTGTGCAGGTGACTATTACTGTGCATAATTATTAGGCAACTTAACAAAAAACTAATATATACCCATTTCAATTATTTATTTTTACCAGTGAAACCAATATAACATCTCAACATTCACAAATATACATTTCTGACATTCAAAAACAAAACAAAAACAAATCAGTGACCAATATAGCCACCTTTCTTTGCAAGGACACTCAAAAGCCTGCCATCCATGGATTCTGTCAGTGTTTTGATCTGTTCACCATCAACATTGCGTGCAGCAGCAACCACAGCCTCCCAGACACTGTTCAGAGAGGTGTACTGTTTTCCCTCCTTGTAAATCTCACATTTGATGATGGACCACAGGTTCTCAATGGGGTTCAGATCAGGTGAACAAGGAGGCCATGTCATTAGATTTTCTTCTTTTATACCCTTTCTTGCCAGCCACGCTGTGGAGTACTTGGACGCGTGTGATGGAGCATTGTCCTGCATGAAAATCATGTTTTTCTTGAAGGATGCAGACTTCTTCCTGTACCACTGCTTGAAGAAGGTGTCTTCCAGAAACTGGCAGTAGGACTGGGAGTTGAGCTTTACTCCATCCTCAACCCGAAAAGGCCCCACAAGGTCATCTTTGATGATACCAGCCCAAACCAGTACTCCACCTCCACCTTGCTGGCGTCTGAGTCGGACTGGAGCTCTCTGCCCTTTACCAATCCAGCCACGGGCCCATCCATCTGGCCCATCAAGACTCACTCTCATTTCATCAGTCCATAAAACCTTAGAAAAATCAGTCAGAGATATTTCTTGGCCCAGTCTTGACGTTTCAGCTTGTGTGTCTTGTTCAGTGGTGGTCGTCTTTCAGCCTTTCTTACCTTGGCCATGTCTCTGAGTATTGCACACCTTGTGCTTTTGGGCACTCCAGTGATGTTGCAGCTCTGAAATATGGCCAAACTGGTGGCAAGTGGCATCTTGGCAGCTGCACGCTTGACTTTTCTCAGTTCATGGGCAGTTATTTTGTGCCTTGGTTTTTCCACACGCTTCTTGCGACCCTGTTGACTATTTTGAATGAAACACTTGATTGTTCGATGATCACGCTTCAGAAGCTTTGCAATTTTAAGAGTGCTGCATCCCTCTGCAAGATATCTCACTATTTTTGACTTTTCTGAGCCTGTCAAGTCCTTCTTTTGACAAATTTTGCCAAAGGAAAGGAAGTTGCCTAATAATTATGCACACCTGATATAGGGTGTTGATGTCATTAGACCACACCCCTTATCATTACAGAGATGCACATCACCTAATATGCTTAATTAGTAGTAGGCTTTCTAGCCTATACAGCTTGGAGTAAGACAACATGCATAAAGAGGATGATGTGGTCAAAATACTCATTTGCCTAATAATTCTGCACTCCCTGTACTATTAAGACCCCAGAAGATCTTCCTTCAATTTTGCAAAAGCTGGAACTTATGGATCTACAGATTTAAGATTGGACTATTTTAGGAGAAGAGGATGGTTTCCTGCCTTTCCACAGGGTGAAAATTGGCATACGGTGACTCCTACACATGCCAAAAAATCCAGAGCATCAGAATAGTTTTATCCCAAAACTCCTCATAAATACAGAGGATTGATGCAAGTTCTGTTCAATATGGTAACAGTAAACACCACTAAGTATTTGTCTGACGTTTAGAGTCATACGAGACAGTTTACATGTCAGTTCACGTTGCTAGATTTATATCATAGAAATGTTACATTGTGTCTATTCCCCTCTCAACTACACCCATGTTGATTATCATACTTATACATATTTGTGTTCTCTTTTTTACTACTACAGGCGCCGGGGACATCTGGATGTTTTGTCCCTAACCTTATTTCATTTTTACATATTGGTTCTTATTTTGAATTGTTCAATACTCTCCTGTACGTTGGCCCTCTGTCAAGTACAGGGTGATCACAGTTTCTAATACTTTGAGGTAGTTCTCTCTTTTCCCCCCGGAGATCTCCCTCCACACAAGCTTGAGATAAAAATGTAGGAATAGCCATGATACAAGAGACACACTTCAAAAAGTCACACACCACAAACTAAAAACAAAACATATACGATATGGTATAATGCTATTACTCCATTAAAAAGAAGGAAAGGAGTCTCCATTCTGATTAGTAAACACCTAGACTTTAAGGAAAAAGACAAAATTATAGATACGGAAGGCAGGTACATTCTTTTGAAAGGGTGGATTGGAAACAAAATTATCACGATTGTTAATTATATACGTTCCTAACAAAGAACAAGCATGCTTCCTAAAACATGTCCTTGGTAGACTCTTTTCAAGAAGGTAACTTAGTGTTAGGTGGAGATTTTAATATTACATTAGAACCAAATATTGATACCGCCAAAGGTAAGACATCTTACCCTTACAAGAGACTGAAAACTATTAGGAAACTATTACAGGACAGGCAATTAGTTGACGCTTGGAGATGTCACAATCCTGGGAGAGAGATTATTCTTACTTTTCGACAATTCATAACCAATACTCAAGGATTGATCAGATCTATATCAAGCAAAATATGCTTCATACTATACATAATGCAAAATATGACTATTTTTGCACTCTGACCATGCCCCACTTCTTATTACTTTAAATTCCTCAAAAGATGCTACTAAAACCTTTAACTGGCGTTTAAATGACTCCTTGATTGCTCAAGAAGTTGACAGTAACCTCATTGCAAAGCAGATTAGGTACTTCGAGGAAAAAGTAAGGGAAGATATTACATGGGCGACTTTATGGGAATCTCACAAGGCCGTCATTAGAGGCCATTTAATGCAGCTGGGAGCTAGAAAGAAAAAAAAGAGAGAAAACAAAATGTTACAGAATTGACTGACAAAATTCAAAAATTAGAGAGATTACATAAATTGTCCTGCGCCAGGGAGACTGAGAAAGATCTATTGCAATTGAGAATGGAACTTAAAGAAGTCTTGAACTGCGAATCTGAGAAGTACCTTTTCATGAGT
The DNA here is from genome assembly GCF_905171765.1 of Bufo bufo. Classification (NCBI taxonomy): domain Eukaryota; kingdom Metazoa; phylum Chordata; class Amphibia; order Anura; family Bufonidae; genus Bufo; species Bufo bufo. The sequence goes on from NW_024399986.1 coordinate 93,281, forward strand.
AAGTTCAGACAATGTCATGACCGGCGTCACGCAAAGGGAGGGAAATGGGAAAGCCCTGTCCAAGGGAGAGGGAAAGGTGGTGACCCCTGACTCACCTTGAGGCTGGCACCTGACTGCCCTGACGTCCCTAGACGGGTTCCTCACCCGTACGCCGATCAAGTGCCTAAACCCTGGCTTTCCCTAAGATGAGCCCTACGTAGTGAACAGGGCAGTGGGATCACTAGTCCGCACCACTGACACTAAAGGAAAACACCAAGGAGAGGACAGACAATACAGACAAAACATATAATCCCAGGTGGGTGACAACAGCAGACAACAAAAGCCCAACAGGGATCCGGAGGGTAACGCTCTGGAACAACAACCAGGGATCACAGCTACTCAGCTCCAGTGGGTCAGTATAGAAGTCCAGGCAGGAAGCTCTATATCTGGCAACCAGAGAAGTGGGAGAGGGGAATATAAGGAGGTTGGGAGTGCTGGACAAGAAACAGCTGAGGAGAAGAAGCTACGGATCCCTGAGTGAGCCAAAAAGGGTTGCAAGGCAAACCCAGAAAGCTACCATTAAGAAACAGCACTATCTTTATACATAGAGCGCGCAGCCACCCGCTACGACATCCTGACCCCGGGTATAACGGAGTCAGGCGTGGCTCTTGACACCCTCGTGTCTTATTCATGCAAATAAATGCGGTAGGGAATTGGCTAGGCTGATCCAGAGGCAGAGAAATAAAAACTACCATACATAAAATTAAAAATGAGAATGGCAATATGGAACAGATAACTGATAAAATAGCTACAGCCTTCCGAAATTTTTATAATAAGCTTTATAATTTGGAAACTAATGATTTGGTTTCTAGGCCACCTGACACGGATATCCACAACTACCTTAAACAGATAAAATTGCCTAGCATTAATAAGGATCAAAAGGAGCTCTTAGCATCTCCCCTGTCTCAGAAAGAAGTAGATGAGGCGATTAGCATGCTACCAACGGGTAAATGCCCAGGTCCAGATGGTTTTGGGATATCCTACTATAAGAGAGTCAAGGAAATTCTTGCGCCACATATGACTAAATATTTTAATGAGGTGGGACTGTCCATAAACTTTAGGCCAGAAACATTAGCTGCAAATATCTCGCTCATTCCAAAAGAAGATAAAGACCCTACCCTGTGTCAAAATTATCGCCCGATATCATTATTAAACAATGATCTAAAAATTGACACTAAAATAATAGCGAATAGATTGCAAAAAATTTTACCAACCATTATTAACCCTGAACAGGTAGGATTTATGCCGGGAGGAGAAGCCAAAGACAATATAATGAAGGCCCTATTCGGAATTGAATATAGTAAAAAATATGAAATACCTTTGGCCCTGATTTTAAACTGACGCTGAAAAAGCCTTTGACAGGCTCAACTGGAATTTCCTCATGGCTTCCCTCTCTAGATTTGGTCTCCCAGATACCTTTATTCATAAAATACAAGCTTTATACACTACCCCCTCTGCACAAGTACTAGTTAATGGGACAGCATCGCAGCCTTTTACAATTCATAATGGTACTAGGCAGGGTTGCCCTCTATCCCCTCTTCTTTTCATCATATCCTTGGAACCTCTCCTTGCTAGGGTTAGGCAAAATGAGGGAATCGCTGGCTTGGAAACAAGAAGACTTATCCATAAATCTGTTGCCTATGCAGATGATATTCTATTTTTTGTCTCCAATCCAAGGACTTCTATCCCAAATCTCCTCAAGGAAATAAAGGATTTTGGCAGACTTTCATATTTCAAAATAAACCTTTCAAAATCTACTATCTTTAATGTGAATATTGACAGTCAAACTTGGGACAAGTTGAAATCCATCAGTGATCTTAAACCAACTACCACACATTTTAAATACTTAGGCATAAACATTACAAATAATCCCAATGATTTATACTCACTGAATTTTAACGTATTAATTCAGAAAGTTAAATCAGACCTGGAAGAATGGAATGATCTTTGCATCTCCTGGTTTGGTCGTATCAACCTAGTGAAGATGATTAACCTCCCCAGGATACTAGATTTCTTACAAGGAATCCCTATGGCTCTTCCCAGAAGCTTTTTCATAATCATTAAAAGGGCAGTTCTTGCTTTTATATGGAATAAGGGACATAATCGTCTATCTTATAATATGTTAATAAGACCAAAATATAAGGGTGGTCTTGGTCTTCCAGACATCGAAAAATACAGCGTGGCTACTTCGCTAACGAGAATTTAAGAATGGAATGTATATCCATTAAGAAAGTATTGGGTAGACTTAGAAGAAGTTGCGTTGTGCCCACTGAATTGTTTAATATGGAAGACCAAGAATAATAAGTATATGTACAATATAGTTGATAACCCCTACACTAAACACACGCTTAAAGTATAGCTTAATCTCCAAAGGAAACATAATGTACAAACACCTGACTTTGTAGACCTACCTCTGTTGGTTTCAATCCCGAAAAAACTGAGATTAGTAAGAAACAGGATTAACTCCCATCCAGATGGCCATGCAACACTATTGAAAGAGTTGATAGTAGTTAACACACCGATGGACTACACTAATTATATACTAAATAAAAAACTCCCCCAGTTCACTAAAAATGAATATGACCAGATTATGAAGCTCTTTACCTCAATGACTTTCCAATCCATATCACAAACATCCCGAAACAATCTTTCTAAAATGATGCTCAGCTTGACCCATCATGGTGTATCTAAATTCTATTCTATTATTAATGAGACCGTACTTCCTCCGCCGTATCTTAGTAGTTGGATAACTGAACTCCAAAAGTCTTTTAATGAACAAGAAACCACTTCAATTTTGCAATCCTCTGTACCCAAAGTGACCTCAACAAGACTCCAAGAGTCACACTTTAAACTTGTTTCCAGATGGTCTAGGACTCCTGTCATTCTGAACAAGATTAATCCGGAAATTTCAGTTCACTGCTGGAGATGCGGTGGAGGAGTTGGCTCTTATACTCACATCTGGTTCGATTGTAATAAGATTACCCCGCTTTGGTCCAAATTCAACCAGATACTTTCTGAGGTATATAAAACTGAAGTGGAGGTGGACAAAGAACTAATCCTGTTAGGACTAACAAAAAACACGCCTGCCTCAGAGACCGACTTTTTCCATTTTTAATTGCTGCTCTCAAAACCATTATTCCAAGGCATTGGTCGAGCGTAGATACACCATCTATACAAGAATGGTTAAAGGATGTCACGTTAGTTAGTAGGTTCGAAAAATTAAGATGGACAATTGATGGAAATCCAAAGTAGTATCTCGGGATCTGGTCCGAATGGATCGACTATGTATCCACAAACATGATAGCCAAGTACTTTGATCGAAGTTTCTTCCTTGAGATTTGATTTTTTCTTTTTGAATGCATTAAACAACATGTGACATTGTTTTGTTTCTTTCTTTTTGTTCCTTTTTTCTAGTTTCCCTTCCCGTTCCCTTCCTTCACCATTCAACGTTTCTATTTTGAATACCATATGTTAGGTTTCTTAAGTGTAACCGTAAATAAAGATTGCCTATCATTACATGCTATATTTTCAGCTTGAAAATATTAGAGTAAATATGTTAGATATATCAATCATATGTTCTTGTTGAACACATTATACTAATTTAAGTTTTGTCATTGATCGACATTGCCTTTATATCTATGCATACATAATGGTGAAGGATATCCTTAATTTGCATTTCATAATGTTTGCAATGCCTTTTGTTATTTTCCTTAATAAAACAAATTTACAACCAATAAACTGGGCCTGATCTGGGGTGTTCTGTTACCAATACTGTACTGCAACAGAAAACTGTGCCTATATTACAGATTCCAAAGCTCTGGGCCTTATATAGTGTCTATAATCTGTGGCGTTCTGTAGTTTATAGTGTAATACATCGGAAAACCATGTCTGTATGGCAGATTCCAGTAATCTGGGCCTAATAGAGTGTGGGAAGATAGTGCAGATAGAGACTGGGGGCAAGGTAGTGGGACTGGGGGAGGAATGGAAGGAGGGACTAGAACAGTTCAGAAGGAAAGGTGTAGGGTACAAAATATACATAAACCTCTCAAATGAATGTATACTAATGCCAAAAGCCTGACTAATAAAACTGGTGAACTGGAATTAGTGATGTGTGAGGAAGACTATGACATAGTGGGAATAACTGAGACATGGCTGGATGATAGCTATGACTGGGCAGTTAATGTACAAGGTTACAGTCTGTTTAGAAAGGATCATCAAAACAGGAGAGGGGGAGGGATCTGCCTTTATGTAAAGTCATGTCTAAAGCCCACACTCCGTGAAGATATAAGTGAGGGACATGAACATGTGGAGTCACTGTGGGTAGAGATACATGGAGCTAAAAACAACAATAAAATTACTAATAGGAGTTTACTATAAACCACCTAATATACCAGAGTCCACAAAAAATCTACTACTAAATGAGATAGACAAGGCGGCAAATCATAATGAGGTGGTTATTATGGGGGACTTCAACTACCCAGATATAGACTGGGAAACTGAAACTTGTATATCTCATAAAGGAAACAGGTTCTTGGCAATAACCAAAGACAATTACACTCCCAACTGGTTCAGGACCCGACTAGAGGGACGGCCATACTTGACTTAGTATTAACCAATAGGCCTGACAGAACAACAGATGTGCAGGTTGGGGGACACCCGGGAAATAGTGACCATAAAGCTATAACCTTCTAATTATCATTCAAAAGAGCGTTTCTACAGGGAGGAACAAAAATACCAAACTTCAAAAAAGCTAAATTTAGCCAACTAAGAGAGGCCATAGGCCTAACTAAATGGGATAAAGTCCTCACAAATAAAAATACAGCCACAAAATGGGATATCTTTAACCACCTCAGCCCCCTAGCTTAAACACCCTTAATGACCAGGCCACTTTTTACACTTCTGACCTACACTAATTTCATCATTTATTGCTCGGTCATGCAACTTACCACCCAAATGAATTTTACCTCCTTTTCTTCTCACTAATAGAGCTTTCATTTGGTGGTATTTCATTGCTGCTGACATTTTTACTTTTTTTGTTATTAATTGAAATTTACAGATTTTTTTGCAAAAAAATGACAATTTTTCACTTTCAGTTGTAAAATTTTGCAAAAAAACAACATCCATATATAAATTTTTCTCTAAATTTATTGTTCTACATGTCTTTGATAAAAAAAAAATGTTTGGGTAAACAAAAAAATGGTTTGGGTAAAAGTTATAGCGTTTACAAACTATGGAACAAAAATGTGAATTTCCGCTTTTTGAAGCAGCTCTGACTTTCTGAGCACCTGTCATGTTTCCTGAGGTTCTACAATGCCCAGACAGTAGAAAAACCCCACAAATGACCCCATTTCGGAAAGTAGACACCCTAAGGTATTCGCTGATGGGCATAGTGAGTTCATAGAACTTTTTATTTTTTGTCACAAGTTAGCGGAAAATGATGAATTATGTTTATTTATTTTTTTCTTACAAAGTCTCATATTCCACTAACTTGTGACAAAAAATAAAAACTTCCATGAACTCACTATGCCCATCACGAAATACCTGGGGGTGTCTTCTTTCTAAAATGGGGTCACTTGTGGGGTAGTTATACTGCTCTGGCATTTTAGGGGCCCTAATGTGTGAAAAGTAGTTTGAAATCAAAATGTGTAAAAAATGCCCTGTGAAATCCGAAAGGTGCTCTTTGGAATTTGGGCCCCTTTGCGCATCTAGGCTGCAAAAAAGTGTCACACATGTGGTATCGCCGTACTCAGGAGAAGTAGGGCAATGTGTTTTGGGGTGTCTTTTTACATATACCCATGCTGGGTGAGAGAAATATCTCGGCAAAAGACAACTTTTCCCATTTTTTTATACAAAGTTGGCATTTCACAGAGATAGTTATCTCACCTAGCATGGGTATATGTAAAATGACACCCCAAAACACATTGCCCAACTTCTCCTGAGTACGGCGATACCACATGTGTGACACTTTTTTGCAGCCTAGATGCGCAAAAGGGCCCAAATTCCTTTTATGAGGGCATTTTTAGACATTTGGATTCCAGACTTCTTCTCATGCCAGGGAAGTATAAATACCCCACATGTGACCCCATTTTGTAAAGAAGACACACCAAGGTATTCAATAAAGGGGCATGGCGAGTTCATAGAAAAAAATTTGGCACAAGTTAGCGGAAATAAAAAAAAAAATAATAATCTCTCACAAAGTCTCCCTTTCCGCTAACTTGGGACAAAAATTTCAATCTTTCATGGACTCAATATGCCCCTCAGCGAATACCTTGGGGTGTCTTCTTTCCAAAATGGGGTCACATGTGGGGTATTTATACTGCCCTGGCATTTTAGGGGCCCTAAAGCGTGAGAAGAAGTCTGGAATATAAATGTCTAAAAAATTTTACGTGAGTTCATGTGAGATTTTATTTTTTGTCACAAGTTAGTGGAATATGAGACATTGTAAGAAAAAAAAAAAAAACAACAATTTCAGCTAACTTGTGCCCAAAAAAATTTCTGAATGGAGCCTTACAGGGGGGTGGTCAGGGAGTCTATATAGGGTGATCACCCCCCCGTCATTGATCACCCCCCTGTAAGGCTCCATTCAGACGTCCGTATGTGTTTTGCGGATCTGATCCATGTATCCGTGGATCCGTAAAACACATACGGACGTCTGAATGGAGCCGTACAGGGGGGTGACCAGGGAGTCTATATAGGGTGATCACCCCCCCGTCATTGATCACCCCCCTGTAAGGCTCCATTCAGACGTCCGTATGTGTTTTGCGGATCCGATCCATGTATCCGTGGATCCGTAAAACACATACGGACATCTGAATGGAGCCTTACAGGGGGGGTGATCAATGACAGGGGGTGATCAGGGGTTAATAAGTGACGGGGGGGATGTAGTGTAGTGCTTGGTGGTGCCTTTGTCCTCTGGTGGTCGATCCAAGCAAAAGGGACCACCAGAGTACCAGGTAGCAGGTAGACGCTCAAAACAGCATCTAATATACCTGTTAGGGGTTAAAAAAAATGGCATCTACAGCCTGCCAGCGAACGATCGCTGCTGGCAGGCTGTAGATCCACTCGCTTACCTGCAGTTCCTGTGAATGCGCGCCTGTGTGAGCGCGTTCACAGGAAATCTCGCGTCTCGCGAGCTGACGCGTATATGCGTCTAGGAGGAATAAATCGACCACCGCCAGGACGCATCCCTGCGTTAGGCGGTCGGTAAGCAGTTAAAAGCATCCTAAAATCTCATTTTGAGAGGTCCATACCGTATGGGAATAAAAGGTTAAGGAACAAAAAGAAACCAATGTGGATAAACAGAACTGTAAAGAAAGCAATAAATGACAAAAAGAAAGCATATAAAACACTAAAACAGGAGGGTAGCACGGAAGCACTAAAAAACTATAAGGAAAAAAATAGAACATGTAAAAAACAAATAAAAGCAGCCAAACTAGAGACCGAGAGATTAATTGCCAAAGTGTAACAGTCCTACAGGCTCACCTGAGTCAGAGGACCGCTGGCTGGAGGTAGGAGTGGAGCCCAGTGGCAAGGACCGCAGGCAGGTAGTAGGTGCAGGAAGTCTGGCAGAGGCGTAGTCGGTAGGCAGGCGGTGGGTCAGGGCAGGCGGCAGTAAACGTGGTCAGACAATCCGGATGGCAACGGTGGTAGCAGTTCAGTAGGTAGGGACAAAGCAGAAGAGTAGTCGGTAGGCAATTCCTGGTCAGCAGTGGACTTCCAGTAGTAGCAAGAGCAGCAGATGAGGAGACGCTTGATCAAGGCTCAGGAGCTCAATAATCAGCAAGCTGGAGTGCAAGGGGCTGGACTTATATAGGGAAGTACCAGGTGTGGGGAATCAAGGGTAATGAGCAAGGCTTGGCAAGACTGAGGTTACATAATAGATTTCAGGGAGGAAACCTGAAAGCAAGGCTACCTAGTAAGCTAAGCAGTAGTGATGAGCGGCAGGGGTCATATTCGAATTCGCGATATTTCGCGAATATTTTGTAAAATATTCGTCGAAAATTCTCAAATTCGAAAATTCACGATTTTTTTTTTACTCACAAAATCGGAAAGGTAATGATTGTGTAATATGCGAATATTCGGAATGCGAATTTTCGGATTCGAATTTTTTATTGCAAATTTTTCAAATTACAACTATTAGACAAAGAAGATTATATTACTCTATTAGCTAAATTGCTCTATTCGATTTTTTTCGAAAAAATTAAAAAAATTAAAAAAAAATCGGAAAAATATCAAATATTCGAAATTTCTAATATATATAACTATATTCGAAATTTTTGCGAATTTTCGAAGTACCTATATTCGCGATAAAAATTCGAAATTCGAATATTCGTGATCAACACTAGTAAGCAGGGCTACCGCCTGGGATGTGGCTGGTCACGGGTTCGAATCCCGACACAAAAAGTTAAACTAACCCTAAAATATTCTTCAATTATATAAATGTTAAAAAGTATAAATCTGAAGGTGTCGGCCCTTTAAAGAGTAATGAGGGGGGAGTCGCAGAGAGTGACGAGGAGAAAGCAAAGCTGTTAAATATTTTTTTCTAAAATGTATTCACTGAGGAAAATAAACTGTCAGAAGAATTGCTGAATGTTGAAATAAATTCCCCATTAAAAGTGTCCTGTCTGACCCAGGAAGAAGTACAACAGCGACTTAAAAAGATTAACCGCCTCCGGACCGCCTAACGCGGCAGCTCCAGGCAGAGTCACGCATCTATGCGTCATCTCGCGAGACACAGGCGCGCGCGTTGACAGGATTGGAAGGTGAGCTAGTGGATCTACAGCCTGCCAGCGGCGATCATTCGCTGGCAGGCTGTAGATGTAATTTTTTTTAACCCCTAACAGGTATATTAGACGCTGTTTTGATAACAGCGTCTAATATACCTGCTACCTGGTCCTCCGGTGGTCCCTTTTGCTTGGATCGACCACCAGAGGACACAGGCAGCTCAGTAATAAGTAGCACCAAACACCACTAGACATAAAATCTCACATGAAGTCACCATACCCCTCACGGAATCCAAATGCGTAAATTTTTTTAGACATTTATATTCCAGACTTCTTCTCACGCTTTAGGGCCTCTAAAATGCCAGGGCAGTATAAATACCCCACATGTGACCCCATTTCGGAAAGAAGACACCCCAAGGTATTCCGTGAGGGGCATATTGAGTCCATGAAAGATTGACATTTTTGTCCCAAGTTAGCGGAAAGGGAGACTTTGTGAGAAAAAAAAATAAAAAAAATCTATTTCCGCTAACTTGTGCCAAAAAAGAAAAAAATTCTATGAACTCGCCATGCCCCTCATTGAATACTTTGGGGTGTCTTCTTTCCAAAATGGGGTCACATGTGGGGTATTTATACTGCCCTGACATTTTAGGGGCCCTAAAGCGTGAGAAGAAGTCTGGGATCCAAATGTCTAACAATGCCCTCATAAAAGGAATTTGGGCCCCTTTGCACATCTAGGCTGCAAAAAAGTGTCACACATGTGGTATCTCCGTACTCAGGAGAAGTTGGAAAAATGTGTTTTGGGGGGTCATTTTACATATACCTATGCTGGGTGAGAGAAATTTCTCGGCAAAAGACAACTTTTCCCATTTTTTTATACAAAGTTGGCATTTGACCGAGATATTTCTCTCACCCAGCATGGGTATATGTAAAACGACACCCCAAAACACATTGCCCAACTTCTCCCTAGTACGGCGATACCAGATGTGTGACACTTTTTTGCTGCCTAGGTGGGCAAATGGGCCCACATTCCAAAGAGCACCTTTTGGATTTCACAGGGCATTTTTTACACATTTTGATTTCAAACTACTTCTCACACATTAGGGCCTCTAGAATGCCAGGGCAGTATAACTACCCCACAAGTGACCCCATTTTGGAAAGAGGACACCCCAAGGTATTTCTTGATGGGCATAGTAAGTTCATGGAAGTTTTTATTTTTTGTCAAAAGTTAGTGGAATATTAGACTTTGTAAGGAAAAAAAACAATAAAAAAAACATCATTTTCCGCTAACTTGTGACAAAAAATTAAAAGTTCTATGAACTCACTATGCCCATCAGCGAATACCTTAGGGTGTCTACTTTCCGAAATTGGGTCATTTGTGTGATTTTTCTACTGAGTGGGCATTTGTAGAACCTCAGGAAACATGACAGGTGCTCAGAAAGTCAGAGCTGCTTCAAAAAACAGAAATTCACATTTTTGTACCATAGTTTGTAAACGCTATAACTTTTAACCAAACCATTTTTTTTTACCTAAACATTTTTTTTTAATCAAAGACATGTAGAACGATAAATTTAGAGAAAAATTTATATATGGATGTAGTTGTTTTTTTTTTTTTTACAACTGAAAGTGAAAAAATGTCATTTTTTTGCCAAAAAATCTGTAAATTTCGATTAATAACAAAAAAAGTAAAAATGTCAGCAGCAATGAAATACCACCAAACGAAAGCTCTATTAGTGAGAAGAAAAGGAGGTAAAATTCATTTGGGTGGTAAGTTGCATGACTGAGCAATAAATGGTGAAAGTAGTGTAGTGCAGAAGTGTAAAAAGTGGCCTGGTCATTAAGGGTGTTTAAGCTAGGGGGGCTGAGGTGGTTAAAATAGACAAATCGCCAGGATCGGATGGCATACACCCCTGTATCCTAAGGGAATTAAGTAATGTCATAGCCAGACCCTTATTTCTGATATTTGCAGATTCTATACTGACAGGAAATGTCCCACAGGATTGGCGCATGGCAAATGTGGTGCCAATATTCAAAAAGGGTCCAAAAACAGAGCCTGGAAACTATAGGCCGGTAAGTTTAACATCTGTTGTGGGTAAACTGTTTGAAGGTTTTCTGAGAGATGCTATGTTAGAGCATCTAAACGGAAATAAGCAAATAACGCCATATCAGCATGGCTTTGTGAGGGATCGATCATGTCAAACTAATTTAATCAGTTTCTATGAGGAGGTAAGTTCTAGACTTGACAGCAGCGAATCAATGGATGTCGTGTATCTGGACTTCTCCAAAGCATTTGACACTGTACCACATAAAAGGTTAGTATATAAAATGAGCATGCTCGGACTGGGAGAAAACGTCTAAGTGGGTAAGTAACTGGCTTAATGATAGAAAACAGAGGGTGGTTATTAACGGTACATACTCAGATTGGGTCACTGTCACTAGTGGAGTACCTCAGGGGTCAGTATTGGGCCCAATTCTCTTCAATATATTTATTAATGATCTTGTAGAAGGCTTGCATAGTAAAATATCAATTTTCGCAGATGACACTAAACTGTGTAAACTAATTAACACTGAAGAGGACAGTATACTACTACAGAGGGATCTGGATAGATTGCGGGCTTGGGCAGATAAGTGGCAGATGAGGTTTAACACTGCCAAATGTAAAGTTATGCACATGGGAAGGAATAATGCAAGTCACCCGTACATACTAAATAGTAAAACACTCGGTAACACTGACATGGAAAAGGATCTAGGAATTTTAATAAACAGCAAACTAAGCTGCAAAAAACAGTGTCAGGCAGCTGCTGCCAAGGCCAATAAGATAATGGGTTGCATCAAAAAGGGCATAGATGCCCGTGATGAGAACATATTCCTACTACTTTACAAATCATTAGTCAGACCACACATGGAGTACTGTGTACAGTTCTGGGCTCCAGTGAACAAGGCAGACATAGCAGCAGAGCTGGACAGGGTCCAGAGGAGGGCAACTTATCAAAATTAGGGTTATTCACGTTAGAAAAAAGACGACTGAGGGGAGATCTAATTACTATGTATAAATATATCAGGGGTCAGTACAGAGATCTATCCCATCATCTATTTATCCACAGGACTGACTGACGAGGGGACATCCTCTGCGTCTGGAGGAAAGAAGGTTTGTACACAAATGTAAAGGAGGAATATTAATCACCAATATTTATGTAAATATCAATAATTAATATTCATAAATGGGAAGAGCCGTCTATTGATGACTCCGCCTATTTATACCTTTATATAATAATAATAATAATACAATACTTTGCCTTTACCTTACGCTAATCACTAGGCTAGCTGCATGCGCCTTATTAAACTAACTATCGCTAATAACCACACATTACACAGATAGTTATATATTAAACACAGTATTTATTATTACCAACAATACATTAAACACGCAATACACTAACAATATAGCACTTCTACTTACTGTCCCTATTGGGTACAACAAGGGAATAGGGGTGAGGTACAATGGGGATTCATCAATGCCAGGGTTAATACCTTGCAAGTGATTGCTGAGGTACAGGGAGTGGATGGCAGGGAGAGGGATCATAGGGTGGTGAGTTATAGGCAAGGGGTTGTAGGGTACCTAAATAGATAGCTAGATAGTGTTAGGTGTCTGTAAAAAAAGGCCTGAATTTGAAATCAATACATTGGGCCAAATAATATTTTTCTTATTGTGGTGAACGGTAAAAATGAGGAAAACATCTAGTAAGGGACGCGGACATGGTCGTGGTGGTGTTAGTGGACCCTCTGGTGCTGGGAGAAGACGTGGCCGTTCTGCCACAGCCACACGTCCTAGTGTACCAACTACCTCAGGTCCCAGTAGCCGCCAGAATTTACAGGGATATTTGGTGGGGCCCAATGCCGTTCTAAGGATGGTAAGGCCTGAGAAGGTACAGGCATTAGTCAATTGGGTCGCAGACAGTGGATCCAGCACATTCACATTATCTCCCACCCAGTCTTCTGCAGAAAGCGCACAGATGGCGCATGAAAACCAAGCCCATCAGTCTGTCACATCACCCCCATGCATATCAGGGAAACTGTCTGAGCCTCAAGTTATGCAGCAGTCTCTTATGCTGTTTGAAGACTCTGCTGGCAGGGTTTCCCAAGGGCATCCACCTAGCCCTTCCCCAGCGGTGGAAGACAGAATGATGAGGACATGGGAATACCACCTCAGCACGTCTCTGATGATGATGATGAAACACAGGTGCCAACTGCTGAGTCTTTCTGCAGTGTGCAGACTAAACAGGAGGTCAGGGATCAAGACTGGGTGGAAGACGACGCAGGGGACGATGAGGTCCTAGACCCAACATGGAATGAAGGTCGTGCCACTGACTTTCACAGTTCGGAGGAAGAGGCAGTGGTGAGACCGAGCCAACAGCGTAGCAAAAGAGGGAGCAGTGGGCAAAAGCAGAACACCCGCCGCCAAGAGACTCCGCCTGCTACTGACCGCCGCCATCTGGGACCGAGCATCCCAAAGGCAGCTTCAATTAGTTCCCTGGCATGGCACTTCAAACAATGTGCTGACGACAAGACCCGAGTGGTTTGCACGCTGTGCCATCAGAGCCTTAAGTGAGGCATTAACGTTCTGAACCTTAGCACAACCTGCATGACCAGGCACCTGCATGCAAAGCATGAACTGCAGTGGAGTAAACACCTTAAAAACAAGGAAGTCACTCAGGCTCTCCCTGCTACCTCTTCTGCTGCTGCCTCGGCCTCTTCTGCTGCTGCCGCCTCGGCCTCTGGAGGAACGTTGGCACCTGCCGCCCAGCAAACATGGGATGTACCACCAACACCACCACCTGCATCACCAAGCATCTCAACCATGTCACACGGCAGCGTTCCGCTCTCCATCTCACAAACCTTTGAGAGAAAGCGTAAATTCCCACCTAGCCACCCTGGATCCCTGGCCCTGAATGCCAGCATTTCTAAACTACTGGCCTATGAAATGCTGTCATTTAGGCTGGTGGACACAGACAGCTTCAAACAGCTCATGTCGCTTGCTATCCCACAGTATGTTGTTCCCAGCCGGCACTACTTCTCCAAGAGAGCCGTGCCTTCCCTGCACAACCAAGTATACGATAAAATCAAGCGTGCACTGCGCAACGCCATCTGTGGCAAGGTCCACCTTACCACAGATATGTGGACCAGTAAGCACGGCCAGGGACGCTATATCTCCCTAACTGCACACTGGGTAAATGTAGTGGCGGCTGGGCCCCAGGCGAAGAGTTGTTTGGCGCACGTCCTTCCGCCGCCAAGGATCGCAGGGCAAAATTCTTTGCCTCCTGTTGCCTCCTCCGCCTACTCGGCTTCCTCCTCCTCTTCTTCCACCTGCTCATCCAGTCAGCCACACACCTTCACCACCAACTTCAGCACAGCCCGGGGTAAACGTCAGCAGGCCATTCTGAAACTCATATGTTTGGGGGACAGGCCCCACACCGCACAGCAGGAGTTGTGGCGGGGTATAGAGCAACAGACCGACGAGTGGTTGCTGCCGGTGAGCCTCAAGCCCGGCCTGGTGGTGTGCGATAATGGGCGAAATCTCGTTGCAGCTCTGGGACTAGCTGGTTTGACGCACATCCCTTGCCTGGCGCATGTGCTGAATTTGGTGGTGCAGAAGTTCATTCACAACTACCCCGACATGTCAGAGCTGCTGCATAAAGTGCGGGCCGTCTGTTCGCGCTTCACATCCTGCCGCTGCTCGCCTGTCTGCGCTACAGCGTAACTTCGGCCTTCCCACTCACCGCCTCATATGCGACGTGCCCACCAGGTGGAACTCCACCTTGCACATGCTGGACAGACTGTGCGATCAGCAGCAGGCCATAGTAGAGTTTCAGCTGCAGCACGCACGGGTCAGTCGCACTGCGGAACAGCACCACTTCACCACCATTGACTGGGCCTCCATGCGAGACCTGTGTGCCCTGTTGCGCTGTTTCGAGTACTCCACCAACATGGCCAGTGGCGATGACGCCGTTATCAGCGTTACAATACCACTTCTATGTCTCCTTGAGAAAACACTTAGGGCGATGATGGAAGAGAAGGTGGCCCAGGAGGAGGAGGAGGAAGAGGGGTCATTTTTAGCACTTTCAGGCCAGTCTCTTCGAAGTGACTCAGAGGGAGGTTTTTTGCAACATCAGAGGCCAGGTACAAATGTGGCCAGACAGGGCCCACTACTGGAGGATGAGGATGAGGAGGAGGTGGAGGAGGATGAGGATAAGGCATGTTCACAGCGGGGTGGCACCCAACGCAGCTCGGGCCCATCACTGGTGCGTGGCTGGGGGGAAACGCAGGACGATGACGAAACGCCTCCCACAGAGGACAGCTTGTCCTTACCTCTGGGCAGCCTGGCACACATGAGCATTGCCTGCGCAACGACAGCAGAGTTGCAAACATTTTAACGTGTGCGGACTACTGGGTTGCCACCCTGCTGGATCCACGGTACAAAGACAATGTGCCCACCTTACTTCCTGCACTGGAGCGTGATAGGAAGATGCGCGAGTACAAGCGCACGTTGGTAGACGCGCTACTGAGAGCATTCCCAAATGTCACAGGGGAACAAGTGGAAGCCCAAGGCGAAGGCAGAGGAGGAGCAAGAGGTCGCCAACGCAGCTGTGTCACGGCCAGCTCCTCTGAGGGCAGGGTTAGCATGGCAGAGATGTGGAAAAGTTTTGTCACCACGCCACAGCTAACTGCACCACCACCTGATACGGAACGGGTTAGCAGGAGGCAAAGTTTCACTAACATGGTGGAACAGTACCTGTGCACACCCCTCCATGTACTGACTGATGGTTCGGCCCCATTCAACTTCTGGGTCTCCAAATTGTCCACGTGGCCAGAGCTAGCCTTTTATGCCTTGGAGGTGCTGGCCTGCAGGCGGCCAGCGTTTTGTCTAAACGTGCATTCAGCACGGCAGGGGGCGTCATTACAGACAAACGCAGCCGCCTGTCTACAGCCAATGTGGACAAGCTGACGTTCATAAAAATGAACCAGGCATGGATCCCACAGGACCTGTCCATCCCTTGTGCAGATTAGACATTAACTAGCTCCCCTTAACCATATATTATTGTACTCCAGGGCACTTCCTCATTCAATCCTATTTTCATTTTACCATTATATTGCGGGGCAACCCAAAGTTGAATGAACCTCTCCTCTGTCTGGGTGCCAGGGCCTAAAAATATCTGACAGTGGCCTGTTCCAGTGGTGGGTGACATGAAGCCTGATTCTCTGCTATGACATGAAGACTGATTTTCTGCTGAGTCGCTGACATGAAGCCTGAATCTCTGTTATGGGACCTCTCTCCTCTGTCTGGGTGCCGGGGCCTAAATATCTGACAATGGACTGTTCCAGTGGTGGGTGACGTGAAGCATGATTCTCTGCTATGACATGAAGCCTGATTCTCTGCTATGGGACCTCTATCCAATTGATATTGGTTAATTTTTATTTATTTTATTTTAATTTTAATTCATTTCCCTATCCACATTTGTTTGCAGGGGATTTAACTACATTTTGCTGCCTTTTGCAGCCCTCTAGCCCTTTCCTGGGCTGTTTCACAGCCTTTTTAGTGCCGAAAAGTTCGGGTCCCCATTGACTTCAATGGGGTTCGGGTTCGGGACGAAGTTCGGGTCGGGTTCGGATCCCGAACCCGAACATTTCCGGGAAGTTCGGCCGAACTTCTCGAACCCGAACATCCAGGTGTTCGCTCAACTCTACTCTCAACCAACTAAATTACACTATAGAGACAAATGGGAAGCTGAATTGGGGAAAGCATTTAGTCAATTCTGTTTTTATTGAAAAGTAAAAGCATATATAGTACAGTGATAACAGTCTCACTAAGTTACATCAGTGCAAAAAACTGATTGTAGAGCTTCACAATTAACACATTCGAGTATTAATTAGGCTTTTAGGGCAATAACCCGACAATACAGGTATGTGAAGACACTCAATCGTATCTAATAATTTCTGATACCCATAAATGTACGAATGAAAATATCTGGTGAAAAAATATAAGGAAACAAAAAGACATACAAAAAGACACAAAAAACATATTAAACATATTAATCCTGTCGTCTATGACTTTATCCAATGTTCACTAAGGCAATCCATCTACTGGGTCATATGGCTAAATCCCAAGGCGTAATTGAGAGGTTCAGTCAAGATCCGACTCAATGGTCAACATATTCTCCCTTATCAGGTTCGAGCTACCTGGGGTGTGTGTAGTGGAATCATAGGGTAGGTTTACTCTCCCAGTACCAAATCCTTGCTATTCTCCTCCATATCTAACTTCTTAACATACTTTATCTATGGTTCCCAGACCTTCAAATATCTATCTCTAGTGTTATAAGTCCACCCCACTAATTCTTCCATTCTGCACATATCGCTCAATTTCTCATGCCACATCTTAAGGGACGGCGGGTCCTTATCTCTCCATTTCACAGGGATTAACAACTTGGCAGCTGCAATCATATGTGTAGGTAGGTTCATTCTGTTCGGTCTGAAGCCAGCTAGAGGTAACCATAATAGAACTAAATCCGGGTTGAGCTTCAGGTCAACAGAGCAAATCAGGTTAATCAATTTTTCAATACCTTCCCAGAACGCCTTCAGACTCGAACAGAACCACCAATATGTGTGACAGAGATCCTTTATCCTTCCCACACCTCCAACAAAGATCATCCAGCACCAAACCCATTTTGAATAACAGTTCAGGAGTTCTATACCACCTAGTAAGGATTTTTAGGGGAGTTTTCCTGAGTCAGTATACATTTAAAAAACCCATGTGAATGAGTCAGGATAAAGCTCCTTTTCCTATCGTCCAGTGTGCAGTTCAACTCTCTCTCCCAGGCGCTAACATACGAGGGAATACTTTTGTTCCTATCTTTCAACAATTGCGTATAGATGAGTGAGATGCATTTCGGGGGGGATTTTGGGGAGTAAAGTGTATGTTTCCAACCAGGTAGGATCTGCAAGCGGAACATACTTGGACTTTTTGAGCTTAGCACATGTGATCTCAAAATCCCATACTTGCAGGAAGTCCCACTTGGCAGCATTTTCACCTGCGAAAGAGGTGTAATAGTCATTCTGATGTGGCATTCTCACAAGATCTCCCAATACTATACCCTGTAAAGAGTTCCAGATGGGGCCTGGTTCGACATGTGATTTGTTCAGAATCTGGGGCAGCATTCTAAGTGGTGTTAGAGGTGACAATTTCCCCTTCCCCATGCTAAGCGCATCCGCTCTACTACAAGCAGTAACAGTACTTTTCGTGATGACACTGATCAGGGAATCTTTATCTGTTTTTTTGAAAGGGAACCACAGCATATAGTCTGCTGAATTTCCCATTAGGGCACGCTCCATCTCCACATGCAGTGATGGGGGTGTGGGCCTCACCAAGGCAATCCATCTCTCAAGGTGTATAGCCTGTACGTACTGCTCCACGTCTGGGAGTGATATGCCTCCCTGCTTCTTTCTCCTAGTAAGCAACCCAAAGGGGAGTCTAGCCTTTTTGTTTGCCCAAATATATCTGCCTGATTTTCCCATTAGTAATTGACCGGTAAATACAGTGGAAGAGATCTTAGGGTATATAACAGCTGAGGTAGTATGTAAGCCGTAATCACATTTTTCCTCCCTAGCCAGGAAAGGAATGGAAGAGAACTTTTGGTGAAGAAGGTTTCTATCTTATTCAGCCGAGGAGGGAAGTTTAGTCTGAACAGCAGGCCAGGATCACTAGAGATATTAATTCCTAAGTGCTTAATAGAAGTAGGCGGCCACTTGAAGGGTGTCATCCTCTTAAGTTCAATTTGTTGTGCAGGGGATAAAGATATACCTAGTGCTTCCGACTTGTCCATGTTGATCTTAAAGCTGGACAGTGTTCCAAACTGCTGGAAAATATTCATAGCATTTACAGGGTCAGTTAACATAAGGAGTAGATCGTCAGCGAACGCTGCCATTTTGTGGGTATATGTACCTAAGCGCAACCCCGGAATAGCAGAGTTTTGTCTAAATTTTAGAAGTAAGGTCTCTAAGGTGAGTATAAAGAGTGTGGGGGATAGTGGGCATCCCTGCCGCATGCCATTACGTATCAAGAAGGCGTCCGACAGAGTCCCATTAACCATGATGCGTGCTGATGGTGACGAGTATAGCGAGAATATGGCATTAATAAACTGTACTGGAAAGCCAAATGCCTCCAATACACTGCGCATGTACAGCCAACTGACTCTGTCGAACGCCTTCTCCGCATCCGTACCCAGTAGGACCATTGGGACCTGGTTATTCGTAGCATGGCAAACAGAATGGACCACCCTACTAACATTGTGTCTCCCTTCTCGCCCTGGGACGAACCCTACTTGTTCCTCCCCCACAAGTGCGTGGCAATTGCTTGCTTCAGTTCCGTGGGTACAGAAATGTCTCCGATTCCAGATACATCTTCGATCTTACTTACACAGTCGTCTAGCAGGGGAAAGTTTTTGAAGTTATCGTTCTCTATTCGTCGTTTCCATAACAGTAGCTTTTTTTGAAAAGCCTTCAGGTTTTCTTCCGCTTCGATGATGTTGACTCCACCGCCCTGCATCTGTTGATTGAGATGATTTAGAGCTGCAAAGATCTTAGTGTCTATAATCTGTGGCGTTCTGTAGTTAACAGTGTAATACATCGGAAAACCATGTCTGTATGGCAGATTCCAGTCATCTGGGCCTAATATCGTGTCTACAACCTGTGGCGTTCTGTATACATTGGAATCTGCAATATAATCTTTTCTGATGTAGTACAGCATTGTATACAGAACATCGCAGATTCTAGACACTCTATTAGGCCCAGATTACTGGAATCTGCCATACAGACATGGTTTTCCGATGTATTACACTATGAACTACAGAACGCCACAGATTATAGATACTATAGAGGGGGCGGAGCTTGCGCTCAGAGTGAGAGGATGCAGGGTTGAAGAGCTCCACACTGACTGCTGCAAAGCAACTAGAAAAGAGACTTATCCACAGAGATAAAGTGAAAAAGAAAGACAGAACCTAAAAGAGCAAGGTCTGAGGTCTGCAACGACACCTCATTTGGGTGTTTTCGCCCAGAAATAAAAGGAGATAGAGCCTGCTACAAGAGTCACACAGAAGGAGCGGTGAACATCAAAGGGACAGCCGCGTTGGAGGACATTGCTGCCTGCAGTCCCACTACAGCTGAATCACCTGAAGCCCAAGACAAGCAGGATCGAGATAATAAAAAAGACGACCGCAGGATCTATTACTTTAATCCAAGTAACCGACACCTATTCTAAACTACCGGACTGCCCGATCGCTGGAACTTAGTGAACCGCGGCACCAGCAAAGATACAGACAGACCGCGCAGCAAAGATCCACACAGAACAACCAGCTAGGTCGCAGTGAGTAACAAGCGCCTTACAGGCACAGTTAAGAGTTCTTTACCAAGGATATACCCCACTGTAAACAACAAAAAAACACCTATAAAGCAATAAATGTATTTTATTAAAACCGGCAGAAACCGGAAGTGAAGGAGGTAAAAGGCGCGAACAGGCGCCATTACATAGACGCCGGCGCAACTACAGTAGACATACCTACAACGATAACTTGAAACTTGTGCTCAGAAAAGTCAAAAAGAATACATAAGGCCTCCCTGTATCATAACTTCAGCCCGGAGTGACTGCTATTGTATTGTATTGAAACAGCTGTGAAAAGAGTCACTATTAAAAGTTATTTTACAGCAAAAAGAAGTCACTGTCAAGTAACTGTGGAAACTTATACAGAAAGCATTTATAGAAACCTGCCAAAGCACATACTGAATGGCCTAATTCACAGTATAAGATTCCAAAAAGCAGGTTCGAAAGTGCCTTAAAGGTACAGTACCCTTAAAACAGGAAACACAAAAATGAACTCAAGGAACTGCAGATTAAAATAATCTTTGACAGAATACAGCGCTAAACTCATACAGGAAAGTTCCTGATTGCTGAGTAGCGCAAAGACAAGAAGTCCGTGCTGCATTAAAGGCGTGGTGTACCTACAGTAAAATAACAACCTTTTGTATATTCTGATCTATATAGATAGTTTAATGAAAAATAAACCTGCTAAAACGCACACTGTAAGATCTGACCACAGTGAAACATCCATAAATAGGATCGAAATTGCCTTACAACTAAAGGCTTAAAAATTAAGGCTACTTTCACACTAGCGTTCGGGTGTCCGCTCGTGCGCTCCGTTTGAAGGGGCTCATGAGCGGCCCCGAATGCATCCGTCTGGCCCTAATGCATTCTCAGTGGAGGCGGATCCACTGAGAATGCATCCGCCTGCCAGCGCTCAGCCTCCGCTCAGTGAGCGGACACCTGAACGCTGCTTGCAGCGTTCGGGTGTCCGCCTGGCCGTGCGGAGGCGAGCGGATCCGTCCAGACTTATAATGGAAGTCAATGGGGACGGATCCGCTTGAAGATGACACCATATGGCTCAATCTTCAAGCGGATCCGTTCCCCATTGACTTTCAATGTAAAGTCTGAACGGATCCGCTCAGGCTACTTTCTGACTTAGAAAATTTTCTAAGTAATAATGCAGACGGATCCGTTCTGAACGGATGCAAAGGTCTGCATTATCGGAGCGGATCCGTCTGATGAAACATCAGACGGATCCGCTCCGAACGCTTGTGTGAAAGTAGCCTAACACTGACATGGAAAAGGATCTAGGAATTTTAATAAACCGCAAACTAAGCTGCAAAAACCAGTGTCAGGCAGCTGCTGCCAAGGCCAATAAGATAATGGGTTGCATCAGAAGGGGCATAGATGCCCGTAATAAGAACATAGTCCTACCACTTTGCAAATCGCTAGTCAGACCACACATGGAGTACTGTGTACAGTTCTGGGCTCCTGTAAACAAGGCAGACATAGCAGAGCTGGAGAGGGTCCAGAGGAGGGCAACTAAAGTAATAACTGGAATGGGGCAACTACAGTACCCTGAAAGACTATAAAAATTAAGGTTATTCACTTTAGAAAAAAAGACGACTGAGGGGAGATCTAATTAATATGTATAAATATATCAGGGGTCAGTACAGAGATCTATCCCATCATCTATTTATCCCCAGAACTGTGACTGTGACGAGGGGACATCCTCTGCGTCTGGAGGAAAGAAGGTTTGTACACAAACATAGAAAAGGATTCTTTACGGTAAGACCAGTGAGACTATGGAACTCTCTGCCTGAGGAGGTGGTGATGGGGAGTACAATAAAGGAATTCAAGAGGGGCCTGGATGTATTTCTGGAGCGTAATAATATTACAGGCTATAGCTACTAGAGAGGGGTCGTTGATCCAGGGAGTTATTCTGATGGCCTGATTGGAGTCGGGAAGGAATTTTTTATTCCCCTAAAGTGGGGAAAATTGGCTTCTACCTCAGTTTTTTTTTTTTGCCTTCCTCTGGATCAACTTGCAGGATAGCAGACCGAACTGGATGGACAAATGTCTTTTTTTGGCCTTATGTACTATGTTACTAAATTAAAAGTAGCAGACTTGGAGGATAGAAGTAGAAGAAATAACAAAGTTTTGCGGAATACCTGAGAACGTATCAAACAACAACCTTGCAGGATACTTGAAAGAATCAAAAAACTGATCCCAAACTGTTCTGAGAGGGACACAGAAATAGATAGAGCCCATAGACTGCCAATACCCAAGTCCATCCACCCCTCAAACCCTAGGGACGTCATAGCGAGAATACATTTCTTCACAATAAAAGAAAGGATCCTCCAAGAAATAAGGAATCCTAAGAAAATACCCGACAACTATAAAGACATCACTGTCTTCACCAGGGGTAGGCAACCTCCGGCACTCCAGCTGTTGTGAAACTAGAAATCCCATCATGCATACTTGCTCTGCTCTTCTAAACTCACATAGAAATGAATGGAGCATGCTGGGAATTGTAGTTTCACAACAACTGGAGTGCCGAAGGTTGCTGATCCCTGGTCTACACAGACCTATCAAAGGCAACCATACAGGCCAGAAGGAATTTTTAGCAAATAACATCAACTTTGAGAGATAACAACGTGCCGTATAGATGGGGCTTTCCCGTAAAACTTCTCATACCTAATGAAGGGAAAATGATAAGCATCGCAACGATAGAACAGGGCCAAGAACTAATAAAGGAGTGGAACCTCACCGTCACACCGGAACTACAACATCGGGACAACGACAGAAAAAAGGGACGATAGGAGAAACGCCATTCAACAATCTTCTAGACATTGATCAAGAAACTACAATCTCTGGAGGAACTCATGAAGAATTCAGCGGTCATCAAGACTACCAGATTACCTGAAAGGACTGAATCCTATATATTCCATACTCAAGGAATATTAGTTTAAGTGTTGAAGGACATTACTCATAATCATTAATTAAACAACTTCCTCTCATTAAAACTTCAATACCTATCTTTACCTCTCTCTGACCCCTCAGATCGAGTAGCATTGAGCTACACCACTATCACTCTTTACACTGTCTTCTACTAATAAGTTATATTTTCTTGTAACTTGTTGTAACGTATTTTTGTTTGTTTTAGCAAGGTGAGTCAGGGATACAGTTCTCCTCGGCTTCAATCTCAACCACCTTACACTCACAACTAACGGTAAGAGTCTCAATCTATTCCATTCCGGTTTATCACACTACAACTTTCGCCCGCTGAAAGGCTGCTCCAACAGGAGCCGCACTTCAGTGACTGAAAAAAAATGTCACTCACAATAAACAAGTCTGAACCTTAGGGGATTAAATAGCCCCCAAAAAAGATCATTTTTGAGGAAAGAAGTTAAACTACTAAAACCAGACATATTATGTGTCCAAGAAACACACTTTAAAAAACAAAATCACCCGGAACTCAAAATCCCAAACTACACTCATCTATATAATGCAACAAACAGCAAAAAAAACAGCAGGGGTTCTAATTATCATAAGGAATTCAGTAACTCTCAAACTGATAGAATCAGTCATAGACACAAAAGGGAGATATATAATCTTAGTATGTGAAATTAATAACAAACTCTTGACCATAGTCAACCTTTACGCCCCCCAACTCAGGACAAATGAATTTCTTGAGAAGAGTCAACAAAAAGATATCCAAAATTAAGAAGGGCACACTGATTATATGCGTAGATATAAACGCAGTTAACAACCCCCAATTAGACGCATCAAATCACTCTAGGAAAAAAAGAGTCACCATAAATCAATGGCTTAACCAAGAAGATCTTTACGACGTCTGGCGTTTTCATAACCAAGAAAGATTATTAACATTATTCAGCTAGCAGGAACTCATATTCAAGAATAGATATGTTTTTTACGGAAGCACAAATGTTACGAGACATCACAGCGTGCACGATAGGGAACATAACCTGGTCTGATCATGCCCCAGTAACAATTAAGATGAAAAATCCTCTTTACCCAACAAACCAGTATACATGGAGAAACACCACATTTATAATGACGCACTCGGAAATAATTCTTCAAAATAAACACCGGCTCGGTAGAAAATCCACTGATTTTATGGGCAGCAGCCAAAGCTTATTTAAGGGGCTTACTCATACAACAAACGGCAAGGTACAATAAACAAAATTAAAAGAGAAACTGAAAAATATCCAAAAACTAGAAAAGCAGCATAAAACCAACACATCACTTCCAGTGCAACGTTAAGAGAAGAAAAAACAAAACTACACGAACTCCTGGCTGGTCAATTTATTAAACAATCAGCAACAACAAAAATTAACTACTATTCGAATTTCAACAAGCCAACTAAACTAATGGCAACGACAGCAAAAGGTTTCAGAACAAAGAACAGGATCCAGAATCTTAAAATTAATCAAAAAGGAACTACCACAACCAACCCCATTGAAATAGTAAACACAATAGCAAAATATTATGAGTCATTATATAACTTACAACTAGATGAAGAAATAACTAAACCAACCCAAAAAGAGATAATTAAATACTTAGAAGAGTGTTCATTACCTCACATCGACGAATTAGATAAATCTAAACTTGCGGAACCTATTACAATATCTGAAGTTAGCCAAGATATAAAGAAACTAAAAAAAAAGAAACCAGGACCGGACGGATTTACCTCAATTTTACCAACTCTTTAGTGAGCCATTAACACCGCACATCACCTTAGCTTTCAATAAAGCTTTTGAGTCTGGAACATTTCCGAAAGAAATGTTATCAGCAAATATAATCACACTTCCAAAACCAGGCAAGATCCCAGACAGCCCTGCCAATTTGCGCCCCATATCTTTATTGAATGCAGATATTAAAATATTTGCAAAAATTCTAGCAGATAGACTCAAGGACTACTTACCCAGTCTGACCAACCAGGACCAAATTGGATTCACGCCGGGTAGACAAGCCCAAGACGGCACTAGGAAGATTATAAACTTAATGACTAAGGCCAAGCGGGACCAGATACCTTTTCTGCTATCATTAGACGCGGAAAAGGCCTTTGATCGCGTTAATTGGAAATACATGGAAGAAGTGTTAAAATTTTTGGGCATCCACAAAACATTCATCATGGCTGTGATGTCAATGTACTCAACCCCATCAGCTAGAGTGTTATGTAACGACATATACTCAGATTACTTCAACATAACAAACGGTACGAGGCAGGGATGCCCATTGTCACCTTTACTATTTGTATTATCTATAGAGCCCTTAGCTGCACAAATTAGGAAAAACAAAAACATCATAGGCATTACCTCGGCAGGCATGGAAAACAAAGTTAACCTGTTTGCAGATGATGTACTATTGACTCTTACGAAGCCAGAAAGATCCTTAACATACCTCCAAACGGAATTGGAAAAATATAGCAAAGTATCGAATCATAAGATTAACTCAACTAAATCGCATATATATGAAATAAATGTTCCACAGACAGTTAGAGACAAGCTTACAAAAAAAATTCCCATATGCGTGGAATAATAATTCAATCACATACTTAGGGGTAAACTTAGCAGAAGATAATAAAACAATTATTTCAGAAACATTCCAGCACTATTAGAGAATACAAAAAAAGAAATGGAAAACTACTTAGACAAGTTGGAGCTGGTTTGGTAGACTCGTCTATACAAAATGTTCATTCTCCCAAAAATACTAGATATAGATATAGATATAGATATAGATCTAGATCTAGATCTAGAGAGAGAGAGAGAGAGAGAGAGAGAGAGAGAGAGAGAGAGAGAGAGAGAGTTTTACCAATATCTATACCTAAAAAATTCCTGATTAAAATCCAAAGACAAATGTCTAACTTCATCTGGAATAAAAAAAAAGACCCAGAATAGCCTCATATTTACTCAATAAGAAAGCACTAAATGGAGGAATATCATTACCTAATATATTCGCATATTATAAAGCGAACCTTCTCAAACAATCTACAGAATGGTTAAAAACACCAGATATTCAAAAAAGATGGGCCAAGATAGAAACTGAAATTAACAATGTAAGTAACTGGCAACACATTGTGTTAAACAATGCAGGTCAGCGTGCACGCCAAGCACACTCTGCTTTTAACCCCGTCCGGTGCCATTACAGCTTTCATCGGATCCAGGGATGCAAATACCAACATGCACGCTGAGCCCACCATATACTTCTCCTGGAGCCAAATGGCTTTGGCCAAAATGTACACCAATGCCTCATCCAGCATGGAGGCAAATTGCTGGATGTAGAGTGCTATCACATTTGTATTTTTCGTTTGTATATGTACAGTCATGTGAAAAAATTAGGACACCCTTTGAAAGCATGTGGTTTTTTGTAACATTTTTAATAAATGGTTATTTCATCTCCGTTTCAACAATACAGAGAGATTAAAGTAATCCGACTAAACAAAGAAAACTGAAGAAAAGTCTTTTCAAGATCTTCTGTAAATGTCATTCTACAAAAATGCCTATTCTAACTGAGGAAAAAGATAGGACACCCTCACATGTATTCCCTCTTAAATTGGCTCAGATCTCACACAGGTATATCACACCAGGTGCACATAATTAGTAGATCGTTACTCTGCATGTTGAATGAGGCTTGCCCTATTTAAACCTCAGACATTTAGTTTGGTGTGCTCCTGACTGTTGAAGTGAGAGTGAGCACCATGGTGAGAGCAAAAGAGCTGTCAGAGGACTTCAGAAAAAAGATTGTAGCAGCCTATGAGTCTGGGAAGGGATTTAAAAAGATCTCAAAAGATTTTGAAATCAGCCATTCCACTGTCCGGAAGATAGTCTACAAGTGGAGGGCTTTCAAAACAACTGCCAACATGCCCAGGACTGGTCGCCCCAGCAAGTTCACCCCAAGAGCAGACCGCAAGATGCTAAAAGAGGTATCCAAAAACCCTAAAGTGTCATCTCGAGAACTACAGCAGGCTCTGGCTACTGTTGATGTAGAAGTACATGCCTCTACAATCAGAAAGAGACTGTACAAGTTTAACTTGCATGGGAGGTGTGCAAGGAGGAAACCTTTGCTTTCCAAGAGAAACATCGAGGCCAGACTGACATTTGCCAGCGATAAAGTTGACAAAGACCAGGACTTCTGGAATAATGTTCTTTGGACAGATGAGTCCAAAATTGAATTATTTGGACACAACAGCAGAGGACATGTTTGGCGTAAACCAAACACAGCATTCCAAGAAAAGAACCTCATACCAACTGTGAAGCATGGAGGTGGAAGTGTCATGGTTTGGGGCTGCTTTGCTGGAGCAGGACCTGGTCAGCTCACCATCATAGAATCCACGATGAATTCTACTGTGTATCAGAAGGTGCTTGAAGAACATGTGAGACCATCAGTTAGAAAATTAAAGCTGAAGCGGAACTGGACCATGCAACATGACAATGACCCAAAACATACTAGTAAATCAACCAAAGATTGGCTGAAAAAGAAGAAATGGAGAGTCCTGGAATGGCCAAGTCAAAGTCCAGATTTGAATCCCATTGAGATGCTGTGGGGTGACTTGAAAAGGGCTGTACGTGCAAGAAACCCCTCAAACATCTCACAGCTGAAAAAGTTCTGCATTGAGGAGTGGGGTAAAATTTCCTCAGACCGATGTCGAAGACTGGTAGATGGCTACAAGAACCGTCTCACTGCAGTTATTTCAGCCAAAGGAGGTAACACTCGCTATTAGGGGCAAGGGTGTCCTATCTTTTTCCTCAGTTAGAATAGGCATTTTTGTAGAATGACATTTACAGAAGATCTTGAAAAGACTTTTCTTCAGTTTTCTTTGTTTAGTCGGATTACTTTAATCTCTCTGTATTGTTGAAACGGAGATGAAATAACCATTTATTAAAAATGTTACAAAAAACCACATGCTTTCAAAGGGTGTCCTAATTTTTTCACAAGACTGTATTTCGCCATAGTGATGTGCACCACATACAGGTTGTGCTGACCCAATCCCCACATTTTTTCTTTGCATGTATACCATATATGCATATAATCTCCTATTCCTTCTTTACATCTCCAGCATAAATTTGATATTTCTGGGTTAATCCTATGCATCAATGTGGGGATCTTATACCATCGTGTCACTAATTTATATTGCATTTCTTGGTATGTATAGGATTGTGAAAAAGTAAGAGTTTTCTTCAGTATAAAATCAGTTTGCGT
Organism: Bufo bufo; assembly: GCF_905171765.1. NCBI lineage: Eukaryota > Metazoa > Chordata > Amphibia > Anura > Bufonidae > Bufo > Bufo bufo. Next base: position 121,673 of record NW_024399986.1, read on the forward strand.
CTCATTAAAAGTCTTATTACGTTCCTTATTCCATTTTTCAAGATAAGTTGGAATCTCATCCGAGCTGTTCAATATTTTATAACACCTGGAAATTAAATGATCTCCAGGCTTGTCATTTAATAGTAGCCGAAACAATGGGACAGTCTCTATTGGGTCAATATGATCCTTAAACCAGATCTTCAACTGGTTGGATAATAAAGTGTGTTGATGAGTAGTAATCGCCTCTTTTCCAAAATTGGTGAAAAATTCCTCTATGGGAACCAATCGTCCGCCTCTGAAAAATTTTCTTATTTGGAATTTCCCTAATTTCTTATTATTTTTGAGGATTTTGGTTAAGACATACCAATCATTGGGTATAAAACTAGACAGAGAAGCTCTCGTATCTTTCTGTGATGAGATTTTAAAGGATCTAACTATAATAAACCATTTTTTAAGTGTAGCTTTGGTGATTTGGTTATCAACCTATGCAAGGTTCTTAGAATATTGGGGTGTTTTCCAAATTAAAGCAGACAATGAGGTCCTTACTGGATCTTGTTCAAGTTCTACCCATCTTTTTGTAGGCGGGTCAGAGATCCAATCTAATACTCTGGATAAAATTGACGCTTTATAATAGAGTTCAAAATCCGGTAGGCCAATACCTCCACTAGATTTATGTCTAACAAGCCTTGCATATTTAATCCTATTCTGTTTATTTTGCCAAATAAATTTGGTCAATACTAGTTTGAGCTTCTTAAAATAAGCAGGTGGGATTTCCACTGGAAGTGTTTAAAAAAAAATATAGAAATCTTGGTAAAATTTCCATCTTAATTAGATTAACTCTGCCAAACCAGGAAATCCAATGTGAGCTCCAATCCTTCAACAAGGCCTCAGTGTTATTTAAAAGGGGGTAGAAATTTTTCCGAAATGTGTCTGAAAGTTCTCTGTATACTTTGACACCCAAGTATGTCCGTCCGGCCTAGCTAGCCAGCACGATCCTGTGTTTCCCTTCCAGAGACATAGTAAAACAAAACAGTTGATTAGCTTGGGGAAAGAGAACTTCTCCCTACCTGGCACCCCTGCTAGATCCGTCACTGCTACCCAGGGAGACGGTCTAGCCAGTCCAGCACCCATCAGATCCTGGGCAATCCCGCGCATAACGACGGAGTCAAGGTGACGGCATGTTCCCTTCCCCGCCACGGCGAGGGAAGCAGAGCTTTTCCGGCTGCTGCGCACGCCAATCGATAACAGGGAGGCAGGGGAGGACCTAGCCAGTCCAGCACAGGGGATATACATACCATGCTGTCCTCCCTAAATGTCATCCATGTCTAAAGTCAACGCCAGGTTGGAGAGGCTGGAATCGGTCACTGCGACCCTCTCCTTGGCGGGGCCACCACCGGCAGCGTCACCGGCCGGATTGCCAGTGATCACGTCGACCGTTAGCCTGGAGGACCAAGAAGTCAGCCCGACGCACATAATACCGGAGGAGGAACCGGGGGTACCCATCGCCACCAAGAAGACAGAAGGGCCAGACACGGTCATCACCTTTCCTGGGTACCCAGTTGGATTCAGCCAGTTTGCCATCCGGGAAGATCCAGGACATTCTCGCCCACATAGGCAACTACCTTCAACTCAGCACCGGCAACCGCAAAGAACTGCAGTCCCTGCTGGGCTCCCTGATCTTTGCCATGCGCATCCACCTCAGTGTCGCTCATTTATATCACGGCTCCTGCACCTCTTCCCTTTTCCTACACGACTCGCACAGGTTGTCCCTGGATGCCCACGCTGCAGGCAGGTCTGGGCATGTGGGGGAGATTTCTGTCCACCTGGAATGGCGGGAGCTTGTTTCTCCCTCAGCCGTCGGACTCTTCCCCCTCTATCTGGTCAGATGCGGCATCTACCACAGGCTTCGCGGCCATTTTTGGGAACGATTGGCTGTGGGGCAGCTGGCCTCCTGCGGTCCGGGGTTGGAAGGATTCTCCACTGCCTCAGCGCTTTTCAAGATCTACCCCATCGTGGCGGCGGCCGTAGAGTGGGGTCATTCATGGGCAACATGTCAGTCCGGTGCTATTCAGACAACCATACGACCTGCCAGTTCATCAACAGGATTGTTGCAAATCTCTCACAATCGTGAGGTTTCTGCGGAGACTTCCTTGGTTGGCCGCTTGCAATATTTTCTTCTTGCATTGTTTCTATGTCCCGGGGGTGGGCAATACGGCAGCTGACAGTCTGTCTCGCGTCAAATTTCAGGCATTTCATCAAGCTCTCCCATCAGCGTTACCCACGGCCTCCATCACTCCATCATTTCAAACAGCTCATTCTGGATTAGAAGGCATCATGCGGCATAGCCAGTCTTTGTCCCGCTTAGCACTATCAGACGATACACATAGAACATACGACAGAGCGTTCACACTATTCAACAGGTCCTGTTGGAACACAACATCACGCACCCTTTTTGTCATGACGTCTCTTCCGGGGTTGGCTTCTTTTTGCCACCTCAAACTCATGTCATACAACACCATCAAACCATATCTCACTGGCATTTCAACATCATATGCTAATCATACACCCCAATAACATCAGCTTCATGTCCTCGCACCAGATCAAATCCATACTCAGAGGTATTCAGGAAACGGAACCCGCACGTCCAGCCCAGAGGCTACCCATAATCAATCATATCTTCAAAGCATTATCCAACTTACTGGACGCCACGCCTCTGGAAACAGATACCAACTCCATCATCAATACGGCATTTACTTGACCTTCTACGGATTCCTGAGTTCCGGGAAATTCACTACAGCCTCCTCGACCCGAACCTCACCTTGTCTTCTTGTCTCCCACTTGTCAAAACACATGGTTCACTACATCCTGTCCTTACCTCACTCCAAGAAAAGTCAGCACTTACCCGTCAACATTTCATATTACCCCACGCACAACAGATGGTGTCCAGTCAGGGTCCTGGATGCTCACAATCAGCGTCACAAGTTCTACCCTCTCAACCGCTACTTCAACTACATGGTTCGGTACTCACCACCACCACCTTCATGACCCATGTCGGGTCATCCCTCACACAACTAGGCCTCAACGCAGCCAACTACTCAGGGCACTCCTTTCGCATTGGAGCCACGTCCACGGCCTCCAGTGCCAACATCCTCACTCATGGCATCAGGGGATTGGGGCGCTGGGAGTCATCCGCTTACGCGCAATACATTCCCCAATCCAACACAAGAGTTTAAGAGTGGCTTTCCAAAACATGTCGGGTTAAGCTATTGATACATCAATTGGCTACAATAAACTGGTTATTTCCATTTTTGCCCTCTTCTTTCTCAGGCCTACCTCATCCTCGGTTTCGGCACACCACAACCGACTACACTCATTCCCTGCTTTCCCAGGGCTCTTCACTGTACTACCGTAAGCCCCTTACACAAGTATTAAGGCAGATTGCCTGGATTTGTGGGAGGGGCTGAGGTCCGCCTCCAGCCTATTTAGGGCACTCCCCTTACCTGTCTCCTGCATCATTGAGGTCTGAGCTTTGACCCTCCCACCACTCCACTCATTTACAACTCATTTCTTCCATATCTTTTCCTTGGGTAGGCCCTCTTCTTTCTCAGGCCTACCTCATCCTCGGTTTCGGCACACCACAACCGACTACACTCATTCCCTGCTTTCCCAGGGCTCTTCACTGTACTACCGTAAGCCCCTTACACAAATACTCAGATTACTTCAACATAACAAACGGTACGAGGCAGGGATGCCCATTGTCACCTTTACTATTTGTATTATCTATAGAGCCCTTAGCTGCACAAATTAGGAAAAACAAAAACATCATAGGCATTACCTCGGCAGGCATGGAAAACAAAGTTAACCTGTTTGCAGATGATGTACTATTGACTCTTACGAAGCCAGAGAGATCCTTAACATACCTCCAAACGGAATTGGAAAAATATAGCAAAGTATCGAATCATAAGATTAACTCAACTAAATCGCATATATATGAAATAAATGTTCCACTGACAGTTAGAGACAAGCTCACAAAAAAAATTCCCATATGCGTGGAATAATAATTCAATCACATACTTAGGGGTAAACTTAGCACAAGATAATAAAACAATTATTTCAGAAACATTCCAGCACTATTAGAGAATACAAAAAAAGAAATGGAAAACTACTTAGACAAGTTGGAGCTGGTTTGGTAGACTCGTCTATACAAAATGTTCATTCTCCCAAAAATATATATATATATATATATATATATATATAGATATAGATATAGATATATAGAGAGAGAGAGAGAGAGAGAGAGAGTTTTACCAATATCTATACCTAAAAAATTCCTGATTAAAATCCAAAGACAAGTGTCTAACTTCATCTGGAATAAAAAAAAAGACCCAGAATAGCCTCATATTTACTCAATAAGAAAGCACTAAATGGAGGAATATCATTACCTAATATATTCGCATATTATAAAGCGAACCTTCTCAAACAATCTACAGAATGGTTAAAAACACCAGATATTCAAAAAAGATGGGCCAAGATAGAAACTGAAATTAACAATGTAAGTAACTGGCAACACATTGTGTTAAACAATGACAGAATAAACAGAAAATCCCACAACATAACTCCAACGGTTAAAGTAGCTCTGGAAATATGGAATAACAGAGAATTTTCATACTTAAACCAAAAAGAATTGATTGCGCATAAAATTCCACTCATATCACTATCACACTTCCCTGGACTCAAATCACTATCAACATGGTCAGAAAAAGGGGTAACATACATCCATAATGTGATGGAGAATAACTCAATCAGGAAATTTGAATCCATTAAAAATCAATATGACCTAGACGACAAGGAACAAAAAACATACCAAAAACTTGAAACCCATTTGTCTAAACACCCTACACAGGAAACATGGCTACCAAACACTATCTCATATATCCTCAAGAACATTAAAACAAATGAGAAAATTACCACTAAAGAGATTTACGATATATATAACAAGGACTCTCAACTAGGGATGAGCAAACCCGAACTGTATAGTTCGGGTTCGTACCGAATTTTGGGGTGTCCGTGACACAGACCCGAACATTTTCGCAAAAGTCCGGGTTCAGTGTTCACCGCTTTCTTGGCGCTTTTTGAAAGGCTGCAAAGCAGCCAATCAACAAGCGTCATACTACTTGCCCCAAGAGGCCATCACAGCCATGCCTACTATTGGCATGGCTGTGATTGGCCAGTGCAGCATGTGACCCAGCCTCTATATAAGCTTGGGTCACGTAGCGCTGCACGTCACTCTGCTGTTACAAGTGTAGGGAGAGGTTGCAGCTGCGACGTTAGGGCGAGATTAGGCAGTGATTAACTCCTCCAAAACACTTAAGACAGTGATCGATCTACAGCTGTGGATCATTGAGCTGCTGCTATTCAATTGTTCACTGTTTTTAGGGTGCCCAGAGCGTTTTTCAGTCACTTTTTTCTGGGGTGATCGGCGGCCATTTTGTGGCTTGTGGTGTGCCAGCACAAGCTGCCACGAAGTCCATTTAACCATCAATAGTGTGGTTATTTTTTGCTATATCCTACATCAGGGGCAAGCTGTCACCAAGTCCATTTAACCATCAATAGTGTGGTTATTTTTTGGCTATATCTTACATCAAGGGCAAGCTGCCACCAAGTCCATTTAAGCATCAATAGTGTGGTTATTTTTTGGCTATATCCTACATCAGGGGCAAGCTGCCACCAACCATCAATAGTGTGGTTATTTAAATCTATCCCTAAAAGGGTATATTAGATTCAAGGTGCTGATAGGGTCATTCTCAATAACTTCACACAAACGCTACTGTGCATATCCAAGTCTAATTCTGTCCGTAAACGTATACCTGTCACCCAGCGCCTAAATAATAGGCCTCAAATTTATATTCAGCTAAATCTGTCATTACTGCTGTGCCTGTATTAGTGTAATACGGTACCTAAATAGATAGCCAGATAGTGTTAGGTGTCTGTAAAAAAGGCCTGAATTTGAATTCAATACATTGGGCCAAATAATATTTTTCTTATTGTGGTGAACAGTAAAAATGAGGAAAACATCTAGTAAGGGACGCAGACATGGTCGTGGTGGTGTTAGTGGACCCTCTGGTGCTGGGAGAGGACGTGGCCGTTCTGCCACAGCCACACGTCCCAGTGTACCAACTACCTCAGGTCCCAGTAGCCGCCAGAATTTACAGGGATATTTGGTGGGGCCCAATGCCGTTCTAAGGATGGTAAGGCCTGAGAAGGTACAGGCATTAGTCAATTGGGTCGCAGACAGTGAATCCAGCACATTCACATTATCTCCCACCCAGTCTTCTGCAGAAAGCGCACAGATGGCACCTGAAAACCAAGCCCATCAGTCTGTCACATCACCCCCATGCATATCAGGGAAACTGTCTGAGCCTCAAGTTATGCAGCAGTCTCTTATGCTGTTTTAAGACTCTGCTGGCAGGGTTTCCCAAGGGCATCCACCTAGCCCTTCCCCAGCGGTGGAAGACATAGAATGCACTAACGCACAACCACTTATGTTTCCTGATGATGAGGACATGGGAATACCACCTCAGCACGTCTCTGATGATGACGAAACACAGGTGCCAACTGCTGCGTCTTTCTGCAGTGTGCAGACTGAACAGGAGGTCAGGGATCAAGACTGGGTGGAAGACGATGCAGGGGACGATGAGGTCCTAGACCCCACATGGAATGAAGGTCGTGCCACTGACTTTCACAGTTCGGAGGAAGAGGCAGTGGTGAGACGGAGCCAACAGAGTAGCAAAAGAGGGAGCAGTGGGCAAAAGCAGAATACCCGCCGCCAAGAGACTCCGCCATGTACTGACTGATGGTTCGGCCCCATTCAACTTCTGGGTCTCCAAATTGTCCACGTGGCCAGAGCTAGCCTTTTATGCCTTGGAGGTGCTGGCCTGCCCGGCGGCCAGCGTTTTGTCTGAACGTGTATTCAGCACGGCAGGGGGCGTCATTACAGACAAACGCAGCCGCCTGTCTACAGCCAATGTGGACAAGCTGATGTTCATAAAAATGAACCAGGCATGGATCCCACAGGACCTGTCCATCCCTTGTGCAGATTAGACATTAACTACCTCCCCTTAACCATATATTATTGTACTCCAGGGCACTTCCTCATTTAATCCTATTTTCATTTTACCATTATCTTGCGGGGCAACCCAAAGTTGAATGAACCTCCCCTCTGTCTGGGTGCCGGGGCCTAAAAATATCTGACAGTGGCCTGTTCCAGTGGTGGGTGACATGAAGCCTGATTCTCTGCTATGACATGAAGACTGATTTTCTGCTGAGTCGCTGACATGAAGCCTGAATCTCTGTTATGGGACCTCTCTCCTCTGTCTGGGTGCCGGGGCCTAAATTATATGACAATGGACTGTTCCAATGTTGGGTGACGTGAAGCATGATTCTCTGCTATGACATGAAGCCTGATTCTCTGCTGACATGAAGCCTGATTCTCTGCTGACATGAAGCCTGATTCTCTGCTATGGGACCTCTCTCCAATTGATATTGGTTAATTTTTATTTATTTTATTTTAATTTTAATTCATTTCCCTATCCACATTTGTTTGCAGGGGATTTAACTACATATTGCTGCCTTTTGCAGCCCTCTAGCCTTTTCCTGGGCTGTTTTACAGCCTTTTTAGTGCCGAAAAGTTCGGGTCCCTATTGACTTCAATGGGGTTCGGGTCCGGGACGAAGTTCGGGTCGGGTTCGGATCCCGAACCCGAACATTTCTGGGAAGTTCGGCCGAACTTCTCGAACCCGAACATCCAGGTGTTCGCTCAACTCTACTCTCAACCAACTAAATTACACTATAGAGACAAATGGGAAGCTGAATTGGGGAAAGCATTTAGTCAATTCTGTTTTTATTGAAAAGTAAAAGCATATATAGTACAGTGATAACAGTCTCACTAAGTTACATCAGTGCAAAAAACTGATTGTAGAGCTTCACAATTAACACATTCGAGTATTAATTAGGCTTCTTGGGCAATAACCCGACAATACAGGTACGTGAAGACACTCAATCGTATCTAATAATTTCTGATACCCATAAAGGTACGAATGAAAATATCTGGAGAAAAAATATAAGGAAACAAAAAGACATACAAAAAGACACAAAAAACATATTAAACATATTAGTCCTGTCGTCTATGACTTTATCCAATATTCACTAAGGCAATCCATCTACTGGGTCATATGGCTAAATCCCAAGGCGTAATTGAGAGGTTCAGTCAAGATCCGACTCAATGGTCAACATATTCTCCCTTATCAGGTTCGAGCTATCTGGGGTGTATGTAGTGGAATCATAGGGTAGGTTTACTCTCCCAGTACCAAATCCTTGCTATTCTCCTCCATATCTAACTTCTTAACATACTTTATCCATGGTTCCCAGACCTTCAAATATCTATCTCTAGTGTTATAAGTCCACCCCACTAATTCTTCCATTCTGCACATATCGCTCAATTTCTCATGCCACATCTTAAGGGACGGCGGGTCCTTATCTCTCCATTTCACAGGGATTTAGAGACGTCTTGAAAAATAGTAATTTCCCCGCCTTCATAATTAATACTCTTGGCCATGCGTGCTTTCCTTTAAGCGAAAACTTAGGATATAGCATAATGCATCTCTTGGGGAGTCTTTAGGGGCATTACGTGGTCTGAACACTATGCGCTCTTTCAATCCCCAGATCTTCTTCTCCTTCTTTTCCTAATAGCTCAAGGAAGATTTGCTGAAGAACACCATGAATATCCTTGTCCTCCACTTGTTCAGTAAGGCCTCTGACCCGCAAATTATTTCTTCTTGACCTATTTTCCAGGTCATCTATATGTAGTTTGAGCTCATAGAGTTCCTTTTGTTGTTGCTGTGTCATGGATTCCAATTGAGTAGCATGTTGAACAATTTTTTCATTCACGTCCTCAAGAGTGGAGACTCTAGCATAAATTTGCTTTACATCAGCTTTTATTTCTGCCAGGTCCGTTTTAAGGGTATTTGTAAATTCCTTGAACAAGTTCCTCATGTGATCTGTAGTTGGCAGTGTTTTAATATATTTCTTTAAATCTTCCTGGTCACTCTGGTCCTGGTCTGGGACTTCTTCTTCAGAATCTGACCCTGATCCTGTCCCTTGAGAGGCAAAAAATTTGCTTTTATTATTCATTTTGCTGCTACTGTGTTCAGCGCCAGCAGGTGTGGCGTGCATATTTTTGAGTGAGTCTGAAGACTTTCTTGGCATTTTTGAAAGCCTATCTTCTGTTGTATGACTTCTGGATTTTCCCATAATCCCTTTTAATATTCCGTAGTAATGATATCCCTAATTATAAGTGAAGAGGTAAATGGGGGAAATATTTCAGTTGTGATTTCAGAAGGAGCTGATGTATGGCCAGCTGAGACTTATTTTTATCTCATTATCTGAAGGGATTGCTGATATAGTTGGGTCGGGACCCGAGCATTATAATCACAATGGTTTACATCATATGTAGTAGTGTCTTGGAGGTAGTATAGATGTATAGGAAGACAGCTGTTTGTATCACAAGCTTAAATTACGGGAAAACGCGCTGGAAAGTTTGCAGTGTGAGGTTTAGCTGTTATGTAAATACACACTAATGAGAAGGCAGTTTATGTATCAAAGAATCTTCTGATGTCATATGCGCTGTGCCTTTAAATTTCTCAAGCGTCTGGTATCTGCAGACGTAGGCCCGTTTTATTAAGTGCTTTTAAAATGCTATAGTAGCCGTATCTCTCGGCGGTACTCACTGCAGTGACCCGGTATGTACTTTACTGTTTCCCTCCGTTACAGGCAGTTACTTTATTTCCAGGAATCAGGAGCGTTCTGATGTTGGGTCCGCTCCTGCCCAGATCCGGGGTCCAATATCCAACTGTCTCTGTTGCAGCATCCACTGGATGTTCAGGAGATGGCAGTTAGATCTTATGGATTGCTGTGATCTGTGCTCCTCTATTAATGTCACATGTTACCATGTTACCACTGAGGAAGGGGTCATTCAGAGAACCCCGAAACGCGTATGGTTTAATACCCTGTACCGGCATGCTGGAAAAATAGCTCCCCTGGACTTCCAAGAATTGACTAGCTGTGACTGAGAGCGACGAACACCGGAGGAATCCTAACAAAGCCACAGACATTGCTTTCGTGAGCAGGATATCCAGGTGACACCGCGCCCACAGCAAATTTTTACAGATCCGGACGTAGGACAAAGACATACTGGCCAGGTAAAACTAAGCAACACAGTTGCTCAAATCGGTGGGACGCCACCGCTGTGCAATTCAATAGTACCAAAACCGAAAAAGCGCTTATAAGACTTTGCTATCAACTGCGGTTTTCCTGCGTTTTCCTTGTCTTCTGAACCCAATGACTTCAGCATCTCCAAACCGCATATGTCCAATGCCGCTATTTATTAACTAGTGCATATGTCCATTGCTGCTGCTAATTTATGTACTGATGCCGCTGCTATCCAATTAACGCATTGACTTTTGGTGTATATGTATATTATTGCTGCTAATATGGTTTAAAGTGTTTTTTAATATTTTATAGTATTTTATTGGTGAATTTTATTGTTATATTCTATTGTGGGAATAAATACCCTTATCAATATACTCCATACTTGAGTGCCTGGTTTATCCTATATAACTTTGTATTTCTCTTTGTGACTGGGTGGGTCACATAAACCAAGAGCACCTTAAATCCATTACTCAGCTGTAGTGATCCACAGATACCGCACCTTGATATCAGGGAAACTGTCTGAGCCTCAAGTTATGCAGCAGTCTCTCATGCTGTTTGAAAACTCTGCTGGCAGGGTTTCCCAAGGGCATCCACCAAGCCCTTCCCCAGCGGTGGAAGACATAGAATGCACTAACGCACAACCACTTATGTTTCCTGATGATGAGGACATGGGAATACCACCTCAGCACGTCTCTGATGATGATGACGAAACACAGGTGCCAACTGCTGCGTCTTTCTGCAGTGTGCAGACTGAACAGGAGGTCAGGGATCAAGACTGGGTGGAAGACGATGCAGGGGACGATGAGGTCCTAGACCCCACATGGAATGAAGTTCATGCCACTGACTTTCACAGTTCGGAGGAAGAGGCAGTGGTGAGACGGAGCCAACAGCGTAGCAAAAGAGGGAGCAGTGGGCAAAAGCAGAACACCCGCCGCCAAGAAACTCCGCCTGCTACTTACCGCCGCCATCTGGGACCGAGCACCCCAAAGGCAGCTTCAAGGAGTTCCCTGGCATGGCACTTCTTCAAACAATGTGCTGACGACAAGACCCGAGTGGTTTGCACGCTGTGCGATCAGAGCCTGAAGCGAGGCATTAACGTTCTGAACCTTAGCACAACCTGCATGACCAGGCACCTGCATGCAAAGCATGAACTGCAGTGGAGTAAACACCTTAAAAACAAGGAAGTCACTCAGGCTCTCCCTGCTACCTCTTCTGCTGCTGCCGCCTCGGCCTCTTCTGCTGCCGCCTTGGCCTCTTCCTCCGCCTCTGGAGGAACGTTGGCACCTGCCGCCCAGCAAACATGGGATATACCACCAACACCACCACCTGCATCACCAAGCATCTCAACCATGTCACACGGCAGCGTTCAGCTCTCCATCTCACAAACATTTGAGAGAAAGCGTAAATTCCCACCTAGCCACCCTCGATCCCTGGCCCTGAATGCCAGCATTTCTAAACTACTGGCCTATGAAATGCTGTCATTTAGGCTGGTGGACACAGACAGCTTCAAACAGCTCATGTCGCTTGCTGTCCCACAGTATGTTGTTCCCAGCCGGCACTACTTCTCCAAGAGAGCCGTGCCTTCCCTGCACAACCAAGTATCCAATAAAATCAAGTGTGCACTGCGCAACGCCATCTGTGGCAAGGTCCACCTAACCACAGATACGTGGACCAGTAAGCACGGCCAGGGACGCTATATCTCCCTAACTGCACACTGGGTAAATGTAGTGGCGGCTGGGCCCCAGGAGGAGAGCTGTTTGGCGCACGTCCTTCCGCCGCCAAGGATCGCAGGGCAACATTCTTTGCCTCCTGTCTCCTCCTCCTACTCAGCTTCCTCCTCCTCTTCTTCCACCTGCTAGCCTTTTATGCCTTGGAGGTGCTGGCCTGCCCGGCAGCCAGCGTTTTGTCTGAACGTTTATTCAGCACGGCAGGGGGCGTCATTACAGACAAACGCAGCCGCCTGTCTACAGCCAATGTGGACAAGCTGACGTTCATAAAAATGAACCAGGCATGGATCCCACAGGACCTGTCCATCCCTTGTGCAGATTAGACATTAACTACCTCCCCTTAACCATATATTATTGTACTCCAGGGCACCTCCTCATTCAATCCTATTTTCATTTTACCATTATATTGCGGGGCAACCCAAAGTTGAATGAACCTCTCCTCTGTCTGGGTGCCGGGGCCTAAATATCTGACAATGGACTGTTCCAGTGGTGGGTGACGTGAAGCATGATTCTCTGCTATGACATGCAGACTGATTCTCTGCTGACATGAAGCCAGATTCTATGTTATGGGACCTCTCTCCTCTGCCTGGGTACCTGGGCCTAAATATCTGACAATGGACTGTTCCAGTGGTGGGTGACGTGAAGCATGATTCTCTGCTATGACATGAAGCCTGATTTTCTGCTGACATGAAGCCTGATTCTCTGCTATGGGACCTCTCTTCAATTGATATTGGTTAATTTTTATTTATTTTATTTTAATTTTAATTCATTTCCCTATCCACATTTGTTTGCAGGGGATTTAACTACATTTTGCTGCCTTTTGCAGCCCTCTAGCCCTTTCCTGGGCTGTTTTACAGCCTTTTTAGTGCCGAAAAGTTCGGGTCCCCATTGACTTCAATGGGGTTCGGGTTCGGGACGAAGTTCGGGTCGGGTTCGGATCCCGAACCCGAACATTTCCGGGAAGTTCGGCCGAACTTCTCGAACCCGAACATCCAGGTGTTCGCTCAACTCTACTCTCAACCAACTAAATTACACTATAGAGACAAATGGGAAGCTGAATTGGGGAAAGCATTTAGTCAATTCTGTTTTTATTGAAAAGTAAAAGCATATATAGTACAGTGATAACAGTCTCACTAAGTTACATCAGTGCAAAAAACTGATTGTAGAGCTTCACAATTAACACATTCGAGTATTAATTAGGCTTCTAGGGCAATAACCCGACAATACAGGTACGTGAAGACACTCAATCGTATCTAATAATTTCTGATACCCATAAAGGTACGAATGAAAATATCTGGTGAAAAAATATAAGGAAACAAAAAGACATACAAAAAGACAAAAAACATATTAAACATATTAATCCTGTCGTCTATGACTTTATCCAATGTTCACTAAGGCAATCCATCTACTGGGTCATATGGCTAAATCCCAAGGCGTAATTGAGAGGTTCAGTCAAGATCCGACTCAATGGTCAACATATTCTCCCTTATCAGGTTCGAGCTACCTGGGGTGTGTGTAGTGGAATCATAGGGTAGGTTTACTCTCCCAGTACCAAATCCTTGCTATTCTCCTCCATATCTAACTTCTTAACATACTTTATCCATGGTTCCCAGACCTTCAAATATCTATCTCTAGTGTTATAAGTCCACCCCACTAATTCTTCCATTCTGCACATATCGCTCAATTTCTCATGCCACATCTTAAGGGACGGCGGGTCCTTATCTCTCCATTTCACAGGGATTAACAACTTGGCAGCTGCAATCATATGTGTAGGTAGGTTCATTCTGTTCGGTCTGAAGCCAGCTAGAGGTAACCATAATAGAACTAAATCCGGGTTGAGCTTCAGGTCAACAGAGCAAATCAGGTTAATCAATTTTTCAATACCTTCCCAGAACGCCTTCAGACTCGAACAGAACCACCAATATGTGTGACAGAGATCCTTTATCCTTCCCACACCTCCAACAAAGATCATCCGGCACCAAACCCATTTTGAATAACAGTTCAGGAGTTCTATACCACCTAGTAAGGATTTTTAGGGAGTTTTCCTGAGTCAGTATACATTTAGAAAACCCATGTGAATGAGTCAGGATAAAGCTCCTTTTCCTATCGTCCAGTGTGCAGTTCAACTCTCTCTCCCAGGCGCTAACATACGAGGGAATACTTTTGTTCCTATCTCTCAACAATTGCGTATAGATGAGCGAGATGCATTTCGGGGGGGATTTTGGGGAGTAAAGTGTATGTTTCCAACCAGGTAGGATCTGCAAGCGGAACATACTTGGACTTTTTGAGCTTAGCACATGTGATCTCAAAATCCTTTACTTGCAGGAAGTCCCACTTGGCAGCATTTTCACCTGCGAAAGAGGTGTAATAGTCATTCTGATGTGGCATTCTCACAAGATCTCCCAATACTATCCCCTGTAAAGAGTTCCAGATGGGGCCTGGTTCGACATGTGATTTGTTCAGAATCTGGGGCAGCATTCTAAGTGGTGTTAGAGGTGACAATTTCCCCTTCCCCATGCTAAGCGCATCCGCTCTACTACAAGCAGTAACAGTACTTTTCGTGATGACACTGATCAGGGAATCTTTATCTGGTTTTTTGAAAGGGAACCACAGCATATAGTCTGCTGAATTTCCCATTAGGGCACGCTCCATCTCCACATGCAGTGATGAGGGTGTGGGCCTCACCAAGGCAATCCATCTAGGTGTATAGCATGTACGTACTGCTCCACGTCTGGGAGTGATATGCCTCCCTGCTTCTTTCTCCTAGTAAGCAACCCAAAGGGGAGTCTAGCCTTTTTGTTTGCCCAAATGTACCTCCCTATTATCTGCCTGATCTTGGATAAGTAATTGACCGGTAAATACAGTGGAAGAGATCTTAGGGTATATAACAGCTGAGGTAGTATGTAAGCCGTAATCACATTTTTCCTCCCTAGCCAGGAAAGGAATGGAAGAGAACTTTTGGTGAGGAAGGTTTCTATCTTATTCAGCAGAGGAGGGAAGTTTAGTCTGAACAGCAGGCCAGGATCACTAGAGCTATTAATTCCTAAGTGCTTAATAGAAGTAGGCGGCCACTTGAAGGGTGTCATCTTCTTAAGTTCAATTTGTTGTGCAGGGGATAAAGATATACCTAGTGCTTCAGACTTGTCCATGTTGATCTTAAAGCTGGACAGTGTTCCAAACTGCTGGAAAATATTCATAGCATTTACAGGGTCAGTTAACATAAGGAGTAGATCGTCAGCGAACGCTGCCATTTTGTGGGTATATGTACCTAAGCACAACCCCGGAATAGCAGAGTTTTGTCTAAATTTTAGAAGTAAGGTCTCTAAGGTGAGTATAAAGACTGTGGGGGATAGTGGGCATCCCTGCCGCGTGCCATTACGTATCAAGAAGGCATCCGACAGAGTCCCATTAACCATGATGCGTGCTGATGGTGACGAGTATAGTGAGAATATGGCATTAATAAACTGTACTGGAAAGCCAAATGCCTCCAATACACTGCGCATGTACAGCCAACTGACTCTGTCGAACGCCTTCTCCGCATCCGTACCCAGTAGGACCATTGGGACCTGGTTATTCGTAGCATGGCAAACAGAATGGACCCCCCTACTAACATTGTGTCTTTCTTCTTGCCCTGGGACGAACCCTACATGTTCCTCCACCACAAGCTCAGGCAGAAGCTTAGAGATCCTGGAACCAAGTAGTTTAGCCCACCACTTCAAATCAGTGTTGAGCAGGGAAATAGGCCTGTAGCTTCCACATATTTCTTGTACTTTCCCCTCCTTATGAATCACTGTGATATGTGCTGCCTGAGCCTGTGGGGGTAGAGTCTCCCCTCTAAGTAAAGAGTTGCATAAGCTGACAAAGTGAGGAACAAGTATGTCTCTAAATTTTTTATAATAAGCAATAGGAAACCCATCCGGACAGTATGGTATCTAGGATTCGTGTCACCTCCTCTGTAGTGAAAGGCTTTAATAGCTCAAGGTTGTTCACCTCTGAAACTGATGGAATCTTAATAGAGCTTAAATTTTTTTTAATCTGCAGGGCTAAGTCAGGGCGAGGACCACTATCTTTCAAGTTATATAGGGATTCATAAAACTTACAAAACTCCTTTGCTATGGCTGGCGTGTTTGTTAGCCTACTCCCGTCTGAGGCTTTTATCGCCTGAATGAAAGACTTGTCTCTCTGGTGCTTTAAAAGAGCGGACATTAGTTTGGAGCTTTTGTTACCATGAAGGTAATGTTTAAAACGTAGTGCCTGCAGTATTTTAGCTGTTTTAATATTGAGGAGATCTCTCACCTGCCTACGTAGGCAAGCTAGGGAATTATACACCTCATCTGACTGCGATTTTTTGTGTATACATTCAAGTGTAGATATTTGCAGCAATAAAGAGTTCAGTTCTTTCGCTCTATATCTCTTTAACCTGTGCCCAGACTAATAAGTTCTCCTCTGATCACTTCTTTATGAGCTTCCCACAGAATGGGGCTCGAGATCTGATCTAAGTCATTATTTAGAAAGTAATCTCTCAGTTTTTGTGCGATTGACTGCGCATGGGATGCATCATCTATTAAACGCCAGGTCCAGGATCTGCGCGGCAAGTCCGCAAACTTCACACTTACGCTTATGGGAGCATGATCAGAAATAACCGCATTTTCTATCGTGGCGTCCGTGACCAACGGGAGTGCTTGATTAGATAGGAAAATATAATCCAATCTCTGGTATGAATCATGTACTCTAGAGGGGAAAGTAGAATCTTTATCATCTGGATGTAACAACCTCCAAACATCCAAAACCCCCATATCCGACAGTGCAAGGTGAAGTTTGCGGAGTTGTCTAACCGGCATACTCCTACTTCTAGACATGGTGTCCTTCATGGGGTCAAAGATCATGTTCAGATCTCCTCCCATGATTAGTAACCCTTCCGCAAAAGGTTTCAGGATGTCGAGTGTCTGCAAAATCCACCTAATCTGGTTACAGTTTGGAACATATAGGTTCGCCATGGTAACAGTTAAGTTAAGAATTTCCCCTTTAACCAACAGGTACCTGCCCTCCGGGTCTGCCATTTTAGCTAACAGTTGGAATGGGACATTCTTCCCAACACCTATAGAGACGCCCCTTGAGACCGACGAATGGGACGCATGATACCATTGGGGGAATTGTTTGCTAATCACATTAGGTATATGCATATGCCTGAAGTGAGTCTCCTGTATAAAGGCAATATCAACATGTTCTTTCTTTAATGTGTGATATAGTCGACTCCTCTTTTGAGGGATATTAGCGCCATTAACATTAAGGGAGTATACGTTCACTTCAGCCATATCCAAATAAGCATCTAAGAGACCAGCAGTACAGTAGATGTCAAGCAAGACAGGACATAAACAATAACATTTAAAAGTGAATATGAACAAAACAAGGGGACTATAGAGCCCAATGGCGTCTCGCGGCGCTGTGAATAATTAAGGCCAGTGGGGGGTGACATGTGTGGAGAAGTCACAGGACCCATCTCCATCCACCCGGCCTATCAAGCTGAAAAAAGAGTACCCGTAATTACATCAAATAACAACATGTAAGTACAATGGGGTAAAACTTGTTGGTTAGTATGTAGGATAGCATTAAACCCCTGACTGGGGATGCCAACTCTGCTATCTCAGAGGGAAACTTAAACATATATAAGGTAACCTCCATGAGCAGAGTCCTGTTTCTCAGGCGGCTTTCTTCCTCGGCGAGCGACCTTTGCTCGCCGTCTGCCACTGCAGGTTCTGTGGGAGCTGAGGTAAATCTGGCAGGAATGACGTTGGTAGCCATGATGGGATTTCCAGTGGTTCCATCTGTAATGCCTCCCACATCCTAGGCAAATCTTCTAGTGCTCGCACCGTATATTGCCGTCCCTCAATGGTGGTTGTCAGACCAAAAAGGGAAGAGCCACTTCACTGGGAGCTTCTTCTCCCTTAAGGCATTAGTTAATGGACGAAAAGCTCTTCGTTTCGCCAACGTGCTGGCTGCCAAGTCCTGAAACAATAGGATCTTACTTTCTTCCAGTAAGAGATCACCCGCTTCTCTCGCAGCTCTAAGCAAGGCCGCAGTATCTAGGTAGTTCATAAGAGCACATACCACATCTCTGGGAGGTTCTGTGGCCGGCGGTTTCGGACGCAGGGCTCTATGGGCGCGTTCAATAACAATGGCGTCTGCGCGCTCTTTGCCCAGAAGCATCTCAAATAAATGGCGTACTGTGGGTGTCAACTCCTCTGCAGTGATTGACTCAGGGATTCCT
This sequence comes from Bufo bufo, assembly GCF_905171765.1. Taxonomy (NCBI): domain Eukaryota; kingdom Metazoa; phylum Chordata; class Amphibia; order Anura; family Bufonidae; genus Bufo; species Bufo bufo. The sequence continues at coordinate 139,913 of NW_024399986.1, forward strand.
CTTAAGCGGATGTTCTTGCGTCGACCCCTGTTCTCTTGGTCTTCCAGGTGCAAAAAAGCAGTATTCACCTGTTTACAGACCGAGGCAAGTTGCGACTGCATCCCTGCACTGTGCTGCGTCATGAGGGAATGTGAGTCCTCCAAGGCCTCCACTCTGTGGCCCATATGCCTCTGCCTTAATGTCTGACAGCTCTTTCAGGACTGGCAACAAAGCTTTGTCTAGCGATTGAGCCAGCGATTGTTGTAGGAATGCTCTGGTGATTGGTAAAGCGTCCCGCTCACCTTGTATTTCAGAGCAGGCATCCGAACTGTCGCCATCAGAGTCTTCTTCCCGCGTCTCCACAGCTGGCGTATGTCGCACTGCTTTCCCCCGCTCCGGCTGAGACGAAGAAGTCTTTTTGCTGACGTACTTGTTCATATCGCTTTGCAAGCTTTTCAGTTTCGGGGTGCTCTCAATTCCCCTTACTTATCTCTGCTAATCTTCCCCATAATCTTGACGGGTAGCTGTAAAATAGGCTAAAAGACCGGGCTTATGGCGAGGGGCTCAGACGCACACGTCCTCCACCATGCTCAGTCGGCTCCGACCCCCATCTGGGGAAAGCATTTAAACCCAGAGATTGGGAAACTGCTTACACTAATTTACGCAAAGCAATGACATGCACACTGCACAGGAAGCAGTTCTTTAAGATTCAATCGAGATGGTACTTCACCCCAAGAAGCTACACGACATATATCCAGATCATTCAGATAAATGCTGGAGAGACTGCGGCAAGGTAGGAATGATCAAACACATTTTCAGGACATGTCCCAAGTTAAAAAAAATTAGGTAAAGACCTAGACAGCCTTATCCTGTTGATCACAGTAAAAAAATAATGTTCTCAAACAGGAATTTTTTCTTTTAAACATCGGACTTGAAAATATACCACCAGACTGGAGAAACCCAATATGTCACATTATGATTGCTACTAGACTTACAATAGCGAAATTATGGAAGACAAAAACCATACCGGAAATAAACGACATCATCTCTTTAGTATCTAAAAACTACATTGCGGAACAGGCCTTCGCGTGGCAGTTAGGGAATGGACAGAAGTGTAAAAAAAAATATGGGAATGCTGGTTAATACACTTCCCGAGTAATCTTTAAGACACACTCAGAATATATTCGCTCGCTCACAATAATAGACTCTTCTGGACATGATTGAAGCCGAGGAGAACTAGCCCGAGAACTAAACCATAGTTTAAGAAAATCAACTGACACCTGGACTGACCAGATGTTAATACAAGAAATAACAACTGAAAATTTGTGTGTCTCTTTCTTAATAGAAACTCAGACAGACATACTAATGAAGTTATTACTTCAGAATCTAGTATAAATCACTGCCTCACCTGCAGGTTTAAAATGTTTGTTATTTAATTTACATTATCTATATTCTTTTTTTTTTTTTTTCTTCTACAAAAGTATTAAATGGAATGACGAAGATACAACATGTAATTCTCATTAATATTATGTAACATGTAAAGTATTATAATTCCATGTTGATATTTATGATTTACTTAATTATAAGTGTACTTACACTTTGAAAAATAATAAAAATATTTTGAAAGATTATAGACAGCATTGGAATCTGCAATACAATCTTTTCTGATGTAGTACAGCATTGTATACAGAACACCGCAGATTCTAGACACTCTATTAGGCCCAGATTACTGGAATCTGCCATACAGACATGGTTTTCCGATGTATTACACTATGAACTACAGAACGCCACAGATTATAGACACTATATAAGGGCCGGAGATTTTGAATCTAATATAGGCACAGTTTTCTGTTGCAGTACAGTATTGGTAACAGAACACCACAGATCAGGCCCAGTTTATTGGAATCTGCAATACACACACTGTTTTCTGACTTAGCACACTGTTGGCTACAGAACACCACAGATTATAGACAAAAGTACTGCACTGAAATGTACAAAATGAAACTGCATATTGATAATTTGGAAAACAAATCACGCAGAAACAATATTAGAGTTAAAGGTCTGCCCGAATCGGTGCTGGATAAGGACATCCAGTCTGTATTGACATAGCTCTTAACGAGCTTTTACAACAAGATGAAAAGACAGATCTCTTTATTGAAAGAGCGCATCGGGTCTATAGACCTAGACATGTTCAAAACGAGGCCCAGCGGGACGTTCTATGCTGTCTCCAAAGCTTCAGAACTAAAGAAAACATCTTGCAAAAGGATAGAATGGGAAAATAGAGGGTCCATAAGTGGTGATTGATGCAAGTTCTGTTCAATATGGTTACAGTAAACATTACTAAGTATTTGTCTGACGTTTAGCGTCATACGAGACAGTTTACATGTCAGTTCACGTTGCTAGATTTATATCATAGAAATGTTACATTGTGTCTATTCCCCTCTCAACTACACCCATGTTGATTATCATACTTATACATATTTGTGTTCTCTTTTTTACTACTACAGGCGCCGGGGACATCTGGATGTTTTGTCCCTAACCTTATTTCATTTTTACATATTGGTTCTTTTTTTGAATTGTTCAATACTCTCCTGTACGTTGGCCCTCTGTCAAGTACAGGGTGATCACAGTTTCTAATACTTTGAGGGAGTTTTCTCTTTCCCCCCCGGAGATCTCCCTCTACACAAGCTTGAGATAAAAATGTAGGAATAGCCATGATACAAGAGACACTTCAAAAAGTCACACACCACAAACTAAAAACAAAACATATACGATATGGTATAATGCTATTACTCCATTAAAAAGAAGGAAAGGAGTTTCCATTCTGATTAGTAAACACCTAGACTTTAAGGAAAAAGACTAAATTATAGATACGGAAGGCAGGTACATTCTTTTGAAAGGGTGGATTGGAAACGAAATTATCACCATTGTTAATTATATACGTTCCTAACAAAGAACAAGCATGCTTCCTAAAACATGTCCTTGGTAGACTCTTTTCAAGAAGGTAACTTAGTGTTAGGTGGAGATTTTAATATTACATTCGAACTAGGGATGAACGAACCCGAACTGTATAGTTGGGGTTCGTACTGAATTTTGGGGTGTCCGTGACACGGACCCGAACATTTTCGTAAAAGTCTGTGTTCGGGTTCGGTGTTCGGCACTTTCTTGGCGCTTTTTGAAAGGCTGCAAAGCAGCCAATCAACAAGTGTCATACTACTTGCCCCAAGAGGCCATCACAGCCTTGCCTACTATTGGCATGGCTGTGATTGGCCAGTGCAGCATGTGACCCAGCCTCTATATAAGCTTGGGTCACGTTGCGCTGCACGTCACTCTGCTGATTGAAGCATAGGGAGAGGTTGCAGCTGCGACGTTAGGGCGAGATTAGGCAGATTAACTCCTCCAAAAGACTTCATTCTGTGATCGATCTGCAGCTGTGGATCATTGAAGTGCTAATATTGACTTGCTCACTTTTTTGAGGCTGCCCAGAGCGTTTTTAGATCACTTTTTTTCTGGGGTGATCGGCGACCATTTTGTGACTTGTGGTGCGCCAGCACAAGCTATCACCAAGTGTATTTAACCATCAATAGTGTGGTTATTTTTTGGCCATATACTACATCAGGGGCAAGTTGAGCCTGTCACCCAGCGCCTAAAAAATAGACCTGACATTTCTATTCAACCAAATCTGTACTGTTTTAGCTGGTCAAGTTATTTGTAGTGACCGTAAAAGCACACTTTTTGTTCTGGGTTGAAAAACTATTCCCAAATTTGCCATTCTCAAAATAACTAGTTTCTGGTATATGAGGCCTACTTGAAATCTATCCCAAAAAGGATATCTTACATTGAAGGTACTGATAGTGTCATTCAGAAAAACCTAAGACACACGCTACCATGCAGATAGAAGTCTGATTCTGAGATTAAACCTTAACCTGTCACACAGTGCAAAAAAAAAACAGGTCTCACATTTCTATTCAAGCAAATCTGTACTGTTTTAGCTGGTCAAGTTATTTGTAGCGACCGTAAAAGCCCTTTTTTTTTCTGGGTTGAAAAACTATTCCCAAATTTGCCATTCTCAAAATTGTGGTGAACGGGAACAATGAGGAAAACATCTAATAAGGGACGCGGACGTGGACATGGTCGTGGTGGTGTTAGTGGACCCTCTGGTGCTGGGAGAGGACGTGGCCGTTCAGCCACAGCCACACGTCCTAGTGTACCAAATACCTCAGGTCCCAGTAGCCGCCAGAATTTACAGGGATATTTGGTGGGGCCCAATGCCGTTCTAAGGATGGTAAGGCCTGAGAAGGTACAGGCATTAGTCAATTGGGTGGCCGACAGTGCATCCAGCACGTTCACATTATCTCCCACCCAGTCTTCTGCAGAAAGCGCACAGATGGCGCATGAAAACCAAGCCCATCAGTCTGTCACATCACCCCCATGCATATCAGGGAAACTGTCTGAGCCTCAAGTTATGCAGCAGTCTCTTATGCTGTTTGAAGACTCTGCTGCCAGGGTTTCCCAAGGGCATCCACCTAGCTCTTCACAAGGGGTGGAAGAGATAGAATGCACTAACGCCCAACCACTTATGTTTCCTGATGATGAGGACATGGGAATACCACCTCAGCACGTCTCTGATGATGACGAAACACAGGGGCCAACTGCTGCGTCTTTCTGCAGTGTGCAGACTGAACAGGAGGTCAGGGATCAAGACTGGGTGGAAGACGATGCAGGGGACGATGAGGTCCTAGACCCCACATGGAATGAAGGTCGTGCCACTGACTTTCACAGTTCGGAGGAAGAGGCAGTGGTGAGACCGAGCCAACAGCGTAGCAAAAGAGGGAGCAGTGGGCAAAATCAGAACACCCGCCACCAAGAGACTCCGCCTGCTACTGACCGCCGCCATCTGGGACCGAGCACCCCAAAGGCAGCTTCAAGGAGTTCCCTGGCATGGCACTTCTTCAAACAATGTGCTGACGACAAGACCCGAGTGGTTTGCACGCTGTGCCATCAGAGCCTGAAGCGAGGCATTAACGTTCTGAACCTTAGCACAACCTGCATGACCAGGCACCTGCATGCAAAGCATGAACTGCAGTGGAGTAAACACCTTAAAAACAAGGAAGTCACTCAGGCTCCCCCTGCTGCCTCTTCTGCTGCTGCCGCCTCGGCCTCTTCTGCTGCTGCCGCCGCCTCGGCCTCTTCTGCTGCTGCTGCCGCCTTGGCCTCTTCCTCTGCCTCTGGAGGAACGTTGGCACCTGCCGCCCAGCAAACATGGGATGTACCACCAACACCACCACCTGCGTCACCAAGCATCTCAACCATGTCACAAGGCAGCGTTCAGCTCTCCATCTCACAAACATTTGAGAGAAAGCGTAAATTTCCACCTAGCCACCCTCGATCCCTGGCCCTGAATGCCAGCATTTCTAAACTACTGGCCTATGAAATGCTGTCATTTAGGCTGGTGGACACAGACAGCTTCAAACAGCTCATGTCGCTTGCTGTCCCACAGTATGTTGTTCCCAGCCGCCACTACTTCTCCAAGAGAGCCGTGCCTTCCCTGCACAAACAAGTGTCCGATAAAATCAAGTGTGCACTGCGCAACGCCATCTGTGGTAAGGTCCACCTAACCACAGATACGTGGACCAGTAAGCACGGCCAGGGACGCTATATCTCCCTAACTGCACACTGGGTAAATGTAGTGGCGGCTGGGCCCCAGGCGGAGAGCTGTTTGGCGCACGTCCTTTCGCCGCCAAGGATCGCAGGGCAACATTCTTTGCCTCCTGTCTCCTCCTCCTCCTACTCAGCTTCCTCCTCCTCTTCTTCCACCTGCTCATCCAGTCAGCCACACACCTTCACCACCAACTTCAGCACAGCCCGGGGTAAACGTCAGCAGGCCATTCTGAAACTCATATGTTTGGGGGACAGGCCCCACACCGCACAGGAGTTGTGGCGGGGTATAGAACAACAGACCGACGAGTGGTTGCTGCCGGTGAGCCTCAAGCCCGGCCTGGTGGTGTGCGATAATGGGCGAAATCTCGTTGCAGCTCTGGGACTAGCCGGTTTGACGCACATCCCTTGCCTGGCGCATGTGCTGAATTTGGTGGTGCAGAAGTTCATTCGCAACTACCCCGACATGTCAGAGCTGCTGCATAAAGTGCGGGCCGTCTGTTCGCGCTTCCGGCGTTCACACCCTGCCGCTGTTCGCCTGTCTGCGCTACAGCATAACTTCGGCCTTCCCGCTCACCGCCTCATATGCGACGTACCCACCAGGTGGAACTCCACCTTGCATATGCTGGACAGACTGCGAGCAGCAGCAGGCCATAGTGGAGTTTCAGCTGCAGCGCGCACGGGTCAGTCGCACTGTGGACCAGACACACTTCACCACCAATGACTGGGCCTCCATGCGAGACCTGTGTGCCCTGTTTCGAGTACTCCACCAACATGGCCAGTGGCGATGACGCCGTTATCAGCGTTACAATACCACTTCTATGTCTCCTTGAGAAAACACTTAGGGCGATGATGGAAGAGGAGGTGGCCCAGGAGGAAGAGGAGGAAGAGGGGTCATTTTTAGCACTTTCAGGCCAGTCTCTTCGAAGTGACTCAGAGGGAGGTTTTTTGCAACACCAGAGGCCAGGTACAAATGTGGCCAGACAGGGCCCACTACTGGAGGACGAGGAGGATGAGGATGAGGATGAGGAGGAGGTGGAGGAGGAGGAGGATGAGGATGAGGATGAGGAGGAGGTGGAGGAGGATGAGGATGAAGCATGTTCACAGCGGGGTGGCACCCAAAGCAGCTCGGGCCCATCACTGGTGCGTGGCTGGGGGGAAACACAGGACGATGACGATATGCCTCCCACAGAGGACAGCTTGTCCTTACCTCTGGGCAGCCTGGCACACATGAGCGACTACATGAGCGACTACATGCTGCAGTGCCTGCGCAACGACAGCAGAGTTGCCCACATTTTAACGTGTGCGGAATACTGGGTTGCCACCCTGCTGGATCCCCGGTACAAAGACAATGTGCCCACCTTACTTCCTACACTGGAGCGTGATAGGAAGATGCAAGAGTACAAGCGCACGTTGGTAGACGCGCTACTGAGAGCATTCCCAAATGTCACAGGGGAACCAGTGGAAGCCCAAGGCAAAGGCAGAGGAGGAGCAAGAGGTCGCCAACGCAGCTGTGTCACGGCCAGCTCCTCTGAGGGCAGGGTTAGCATGGCAGAGATGTGGAAAAGTTTTGTCACCACGCCACAGCTAACTGCACCACCACCTGATACGGAACGTGTTAGCAGGAGGCAACATTTCACTAACATGGTGGAACAGTACCTGTGCACACCCCTCCACGTACTGACTGATGGTTCGGCCCCATTCAACTTCTGGGTCTCCAAATTGTCCACGTGGCCAGAGCTAGCCTTTTATGCCTTGGAGGTGCTGGCCTGCCCGGCGGCCAGCATTTTGTCTGAACGTGTGTTCAGCACGGCAGGGGGCGTCATTACAGACAAACGCAGCCGCCTGTCTACAGCCAATGTGGACAAGCTGACGTTCATAAAAATGAACCAGGCATGGATCCCACAGGACCTGTCCATCCCTTGTGCAGATTAGATATTAACTACCTCCCCATAACAATATTATTCTACTCCAGGGCACTTCCTCATTCAATACTATTTTTAATTTCATTTTACCATTATATTGCGGGGCAACCCAAAGTTGAATGAACCTCTCCTCTGTCTGGGTGCCGGGGCCTAAATGTGTGACAGTGGCCTGTTCCAGTGGTGGGTGACGTGAAGCCTGATTCTCTGCTATGACATGAAGACTTATTCTGTGCTGACATGAAGCCAGATTCTCTGTTACGCGACCTCTCTCCTCTGCCTGGGCCTAAATATGTGACAGTGGCCTGTTCCAGTGGTGGGTGACGTGAAGCCTGATTCTCTGCTATGACATGAAGACAAATTCTGTGCTGACATAAGGCCAGATTCTCTGTTACGGGACCGCTCTCCTCGGTCTGGGTGCCGGGGCCTAAATGTGTGACAGTGGCCTGTTCCAGTGGTTGGTGACGTGAAGCCTGATTCTCTGCTATGACATGAAGACAGATTCTGTGCTGACATAAGGCCAGATTCTCTGTTACGCGACCTCTCTCCTCTGCCTGGGTGCCTGGGCCTAAATGTGTGACAGTGGCCTGTTCCAGTGGTGGGTGACGTGAAGCCTGATTCTCTGCTATGACATGAAGACAGATTCTGTGCTGACATAAGGCCAGATTCTCTGTTACGGGACCGCTCTCCTCTGTCTGGGTGCCGGGGCCTAAATGTGTGACAGTGGCCTGTTCCAGTGGTGGGTGACGTGAAGCCTGATTCTCTGCTATGACATGAAGACTGATTCTGTGCTGACATGAAGCCAGATTCTTTGCTATGGCATGAAGAGACTGATTCTCTGCTATGGGACCTCTGTCCAATTGATATTGGTTTATTTTTTTTAATTTTTTTTTTTTAAATTCATTTCCCTATCCACATTTGTTTGCATAGGATTTACCTACATGTTGCTGCCTTTTGCAGCCCTCTAGCTCTTTCCTGGGCTGTTTTACAGCCTTTTTAGTGCCCAAAACTTCGGGTCCCCATTGACTTCAATGGGGTTCGGGTTCGGGACGAAGTTCGGTTCGGGTTCGGATCCCGAACCCGAACATTTCCGGGAAGTTCGGCCGAACTTCTCGAACCCGAACATCCAGGTGTTCGCTCAACTCTAATTAGAACCAAATATTGATACCGCCAAAGGTAAGACATCTTACCCTTACAAGAGACTGAAAACTATTAGGAAACTATTACAGGACAGGCAATTAGTTGACACTTGGAGATGTCACAATCCTGGGGAGAGAGATTATTCTTACTTTTCGACAATTCATAACCAATACTCAAGGATTGATCAGATCTATATCATGCAAAATATGCTTCATACTATACATAATGCAAAATATGACTACTTTTGCACTCTGACCATGCCCCACTTCTTATTACTTTAAATTCCTCAAAAGATGCTACTAAAACCTTTAACTGGCGTTTAACCACCTCCGGACCGCCTAACGCAGGATCGCGTTCCGGAGGTGGCAGCCCTGCGCAGAGTCACGCATATATGCGTCATCTCGCGATGGCCGAGATTTCCTGTGAACGCGCGCACACAGGCGCGCGCGCTCACAGGAACGGAAGGTAAGAGAGTTGATCTCCAGCCTGCCAGCGGCGATCGTTCGCTGGCAGGCTGGAGATGTGTTTTTTTTAACCCCTAACAGGTATATTAGACGCTGTTTTGATAACAGCGTCTAATATACCTGCTACCTGGTCCTCTGGTGGTCCCCTTTGTTTGGATCGACCACCAGAGGACACAGGTAGCTCAGTAAAGTAGCACCAAGCACCACTACACTACACTACACCCCCCCCCCCCCCCGTCACTTATTAACCCCTTATTAGCCCCTGATCACCCCTGATCACCCCATATAGACTCCCTGATCACCCCCCTGTCATTGATTACCCCCCTGTCATTGATCAACCCCCTGTAAAGCTCCATTCAGACGTCCGCATGATTTTTACGGATCCACTGATAGATGGATCGGATCCGCAAAACGCATCCGGACGTCTGAATGAAGCCTTACAGGGGCATGATCAATGAATGTGGTGATCACCCCATATAGACTCCCTGATCACCCCCCTGTAAAGCTCCATTCAGATGTCCGCATGATTTTTACGGATGCACTGATAGATGGATCCGATCCGCAAAACGCATCCGGACGTCTGAATGAAGCCTTACAGGGGCATGATCAATGACTGTGGTGATCACCCCATATAGACTCCCTGATCACCCCCCTGTAAAGCTCCATTCAGATGTCCGCATGATTTTTACGGATGCACTGATAGATGGATCCGATCCGCAAAACGCATCCGGACGTCTGAATGAAGCCTTACAGGGGCATGATCAATGACTGTGGTGATCACCCCATATAGACTCCCTGATCACCCCCCTGTCATTGATCACCCCCCCTGTCATTGATCACCCCCCCTGTCATTGATCACCCCCCCTGTCATTGATCACCACCCCTGTCATTGATCACCCCTCTGTAAGGCTCCATTCAGACATTTTTTTGGCCCAAGTTAGCGGAATTATTATTTTTTTTTTCTTACAAAGTCTCATATTCCACTAACTTGTGTCAAAAAATAAAATCTCACATGAACTCACCATACCCCTCACGGAATCCAAATGCGTAAAATTTTATACATTTATATTCCAGACTTCTTCTCACGCTTTAGGGCCCCTAGAATGCCAGGGCAGTATAAATACCCCACATGTGACCCCATTTCGGAAAGAAGACACCCCCAGGTATTCCGTGAGGGGCATATTGAGTCCATGAAAGATTGAAATTTTTGTCCCAAGTTAGCGGAACGGGAGACTTTGTGAGAAAAAAATAAAAAAATATCAATTTCCGCTAACTTGTGCCAAAAAAAAAAAATTTCTATGAACTCGCCATGCCCCTCATTGAATACCTTGGGGTGTCTTATTTCCAAAATGGGGTCACATGTGGGGTATTTATACTGCCCTGGCATTCTAGGGGCCCCAAAGCGTGAGAAGAAGTCTGGTATCCAAATGTATAAAAATGCCCTCCTAAAAGGAATTTGGGCACCTTTGCGCATCTAGGCTGCAAAAAAGTGTCACACATCTGGTATCGCCGTACTCAGGAGAAGTTGGGGAATGTGTTTTGGGGTGTCATTTTACATATACCCATGCTGGGTGAGAGAAATATCTTGGTCAAATGCCAACTTTGTATAAAAAAATGGGAAAAGTTGTCTTTTGCCAAGATATTTCTCTCACCCAGCATGGGTATATGTAAAATGACACCCCAAAACACATTCCCCAACTTCTCCCGAGTACGGAGATACCACATGTGTGACACTTTTTTGGAGCCTAGGTGGGCAAAGGGGCCCATATTCCAAAGAGCACCTTTAGGATTTCACAGGTCATTTACCTACTTACCACACATTAGGGCCCCTGGAAAATGCCAGGGCAGTATAACTACCCCACAAGTGACCCCATTTTGGAAAGAAGACACCCCAAGGTATTCCGTGAGGGGCATGGCGAGTTCCTAGAATTTTTTATTTTTTGTCACAAGTTAGTGGAAAATGATGTTTTTTTTTTTGTTTTTTTTTTCATACAAAGTCTCATATTCCACTAACTTGTGACAAAAAATAAAAAGTTCTATGAACTCACTATGCCCATCAGCGAATACCTTAGGGTGTGTACTTTCCGAAATGGGGTCATTTGTGGGGTGTTTGTACTGTCTGGCCATTGTAGAACCTCAGGAAACATGACAGGTGCTCAGAAAGTCAGAGCTGCTTCAAAAAGCGGAAATTCACATTTTTGTACCATAGTTTGTAAACGCTATAACTTTTACCCAAACATTTTTTTTTTTATCAAAGACATGTAGAACTATAAATTTAGAGCAAAATTTCTATATGGATCTCGTTTTTTTTGCAAAATTTTACAACTGAAAGTGAAAAATGTCATTTTTTTGCCAAAAAATCGTTAAATTTCGATTAATAACAAAAAAAGTAAAAATGTCAGCAGCAATGAAATACCACCAAATGAAAGCTCTATTAGTGAGAAGAAAAGGAGGTAAAATTCATTTGGGTGGTAAGTTGCATGACCGAGCAATAAACGGTGAAAGTAGTGTAGGTCAGAAGTGTAAAAAGTGGCCTGGTCTTTCAGGGTGTTTAAGCACTGGGGGCTGAAGTGGTTAAATGACTCCATGATTGCTCAAGAAGTTGACGGTAACCTCATTGCAAAGCAGATTAGGTACTTCTTTGAGGAAAATGTAAGGGAAGATATTACATGGGCGACTTTATGGGAATCTCACAAGGCCGTCATTAGAGGCCATTTAATGCAGCTGGGAGCTAGAAAAAAAAAAAAAAAAAAAAAAGAGAAAACAAAAAGTTACAGAATTGACTGACAAAATTCAAAAATTAGAGAGATTACATAAATTGTCCTGCGCCAGGGAGACTGAGAAAGATCTATTGCAATTGAGAATGGAACTTAAAGAAGTCTTGAACTGCGAATCTGAGAAGTACCTTTTCATGAGTAAGTTCAGACAATGTCATGACCGGCGTCACGCAAAGGGAGGGAAATGGGAAGGCCCTGTCCAAGGGAGAGGGAAAGGTGGTGACCCCTGACTCACCTTGAGGCTGGCACCTGGCTGCCCTGACGTCCCTAGACGGGTTCCTCACCCGTACGCCGATCACGTGCCTAAACCCTGGCTTTCCCTAAGATGAGCCCTACGTAGTGAACAGGGCGGTGGGATCACTAGTCCGCACCACTGACACTAAAGGAAAACACCAAGGAGAGGACAGACAATACAGACAAAACATATAATCCCAGGTGGGTGACAACAGCAGACAACAAAAGCCCAACAGGGATCCGGAGGGTACCGCTCTGGAACAACAACCAGGGATCACAGCTACTCAGCTCCAGTGGGTCAGTATAGAAGTCCAGGCAGGAAGCTCTATATCTGGCAACCAGAGAAGTGGGAGAGGGGAATATAAGGAGGTTGGGAGTGCTGGACAAGAAACAGCTGAGGAGAAGAAGCTACGGATCCCTGAGTGAGCCAAAAAGGGTTGCAAGGCAAACCCAGAAAGCTACTATTAAGAAACAGCACTATCTTTATACATAGAGCGCGCAGCCACCCGCTGTGACTTCCTGACCTCAGGTATAACGGAGTCAGACGTGGCTCTTGACACCCTCGTGACAGACAATTTATTCATGCAAATAAATATGGTAGGGAATTGGCTAGGCTGATCCAGAGGCAGAGAAATAAAAACTACCATACATAAAATTAAAAATGAGAATGGCAATATGGAACAGATAACTGATAAAATAGCTACAGCCTTCCGAAATTTTTATAATAAGCTTTATAATTTGGAAACTAATGATTTGGTTTCTAGGCCACCTGACACGGATATCCACAACTACCTTAAACAGATAAAATTGCCTAGCATTAATAAGGATCAAAAGGAGCTCTTAGCATCTCCCCTGTCTCAGAAAGAAGTAGATGAGGCGATTAGCATGCTACCAACGGGTAAATGCCCAGGTCCAGATGGTTTTGGGATATCCTACTATAAGAGATTCAAGGAAATTCTTGCGCCACATATGACTAAATATTTTAATGAGGTGGGACTGTCCATAAACTTTAGGCCAGAAACATTAGCTGCAAATATCTCGCTCATTCCAAAAGAAGATAAAGACCCTACCTGTGTCAAAATTATCGCCCGATATCATTATTAAACAATGATCTAAAAATTGACGCTAAAATAATAGCGAATAGATTACCAAAATTTTTACCAACCATTATTAACCCTGAACAGGTAGGATTTATGCCGGGAGGAGAAGCCAAAGACAATATAATGAAGGCCCTATTCGGAATTGAATATAGTTAAAAATATAAAATACCTTTGGCCCTGATTTCAACTGACTCTGAAAAAGCCTTTGACAGGCTCAACTGGAATTTCCTCATGGCTTCCCTCTCTAGATTTGGTCTCCCAGATACCTTTATTCATAAAATACAAGCTTTATACACTACCCCCTCTGCACAAGTACTAGTTAATGGGACAGCATCGCAGCCTTTTACAATTCATAATAGTACTAGGCAGGGTTGCCCTCTATCCCCTCTTTTCATCATATCCTTGGAACCTCTCCTTGCTAGGGTTAGGCAAAATGAGGGAATCGCTGGCTTGGAAACAAGAAGACTTATCCATAAATCTGCTGCCTATGCGGATGATATTCTATTTTTTGTCTCCAATCCAATGACTTCTATCCCAAATCTCCTCAAGGAAATAAAGGATTTTGGCAGACTTTCATATTTCAAAATAAACCTTTCAAAATCTACTATCTTTAATGTGAATATTGACAGTCAAACTTGGGACAAGTTGAAATCCATCAGTAATCTTAAACCAACTACCACACATTTTAAATACTTAGGCATAAACATTACAAATAATCCCAATGATTTATACTCACTGAATTTTAACGTATTACATAGAAAGTTAATTCAGAAAGTTAAATCAGACCTGGAAGAATGGAATGATCTTTGCATCTCCTGGTTTGGTCGTATCAACCTAGTGAAGATGATTAACCTCCCCAGGATACTAGATTTCTTACAAGGAATCCCTATGGCTCTTCCCAGAAGCTTTTTCATAATCATTAAAAGGGCAGTTCTTGCGTTTATATGAAATAAGGGACATAATCGTCTATCTTATACGCTGTATTTTTCAATGTCTGGAAGACCAAGACCACCCTTATATTTTGGTCTTATTAACATATTTGTTAATAAGACCAAAATATAAGGGTGGTCTTGGTCTTCCAGACATTGAAAAATACAGCGTGGCTACTTCGCTAACGAGAATTAAAGAATGGAATGTATATTCATTAAGAAAGTATTGGGTAGACTTAGAAGAAGAAGTTGCGTTGTGCCCACTGAATTGTTTAATATGGAAGACCAAGAATAATAAGTATATGTACAATATAGTTGATAACCCCTACACTAAACACACGCTTAAAGTATAGCTTAATCTCCAAAGGAAACATAATGTACAAACACCTGACTTTGTAGACCTACCTCTGTTGGTTTCAATCCCGAAAAAACTGAGATTAGTAAGAAACAGGATTAACTCCCATCCAGATGGCCATGCAACACTATTGAAAGAGTTGATAGTAGTTAACACACCGACGGACTACACTAATTATATACTAAATAAAAAACTCCCCCAGTTCACTAAAAATGAATATGACCAGATTATGAAGCTCTTTGCCTCAATGACTTTCCAATCCATATCACAAACATCCCGAAACAATCTTTCTAAAATGATGCTCAGCTTGACCCATCATGGTGTATCTAAATTCTATTCTATTATTAATGAGACCGTACTTCCTCCGCCGTATCTTAGTAGTTGGATAACTGAACTCCAAAAGTCTTTTAATGAACAAGAAACCACTTCAATTTTGCAATCCTCTGTACCCAAAGTGACCTCAACAAGACTCCAAGAGTCACACTTTAAACTTGTTTCCAGATGGTATAGGACTCCTGTCATTCTGAACAAGATTAATCCGGAAATTTCAGTTCACTGCTGGAGATGCGGTGGAGGAGTTGGCTCTTATACTCACATCTGGTACGATTGTAATAAGATTACTCCACTTTGGTCCAAATTCAACCAGATACTTTCTGAGGTATATAAAACTGAAGTGGAGGTGGACAAAGAACTAATCCTGTTAGGACTAACAAAAAACACGCCTGCCTCAGAGACAGACTTTTTCCATTTTTAATTGCTGCTCTCAAAACCATTATTTCAAGGCATTGGTCGAGCGTAGATACACCATCTATACAAGAATGGTTAAAGGAGGTCACGTTAGTTAGTAGGTTCGAAAAATTAAGATGGACAATTGATGGAAATCCAAAGAAGTATCTCGGGATCTGGTCCAAATGGATCGACTATGTATCCACAAACATGATAGCCAAGTACTTTGATCGAAGTTTCTTCCTTGAGATTTAATTTTTTCTTTTTGAATGCATTAAATAACATGTGACATTGTTTTGTTTTGTTTGTTTCTTTTTGTTCCTTTTTTCTAGATTCCCTTCTCGTTCCCTTTCCCTTCCTTCACCATTCAACGTTTCTATTTTGAATACCATATGTTAGGTTTCTTAAGTGTAACCGTAAATAAAGATTGCCTATCATTACATGCTATATTTTCAGCTTGAAAATATTAGAGTAAATACGTTAGATATATCAATCATATGTTCTTGTTGAACACATTATACTCATTTAAGTTTTGTCATTGATCGACATTGCCTTTATATCTATGCATACATAATGGTGAAGGATACCCTTAATTTGCATTTCATAATGTTTGCAATGCCTTTTGTTATTTTCCTTAATAAAACAAAAATTTACAACCAATAAACTGGGCCTGATCTGTGGTGTTCTGTTACCAATACTGTACTGCAACAGAAAACTGTGCCTATATTACAGATTCCAAAGCTCTGGGCCTTATATAGTGTCTATAATCTGTGGCGTTCTGTAGTTCATAGTGTAATACATCGGAAAACCATGTCTGTATGGCAGATTCCAGTGCAGATAGAGCCTGGGGGCAAGGTAGTGGGACTGGGGGAGGAATGGAAGGAGGGACTAGAACAGTTCAGAAGGAAATGTGTAGGGTACAAAATATACATAAACCTCTCAAATGTATGTATACTAATGCCAGAAGCCTGACTAATAAAACTGGTGAACTGGAATTAGTGATGTGTGAGGAAGACTATGACATAGTGGGAATAACTGAGACATGGCTGGATGATAGCTATGACTGGGCAGTTAATGTACAAGGTTACAGTCTGTTTAGAAAGGATCGTCAAAACCGGAGAGGGGGAGGGGTCTGCCTTTATGTAAAGTCATGTCTAAAGCCCACACTCCGTGAAGATATAAGTGAGGGACATGAACATGTGGAGTCACTGTGGGTAGAGATACATGGAGCTAAAAACAACAATAAATTACTAATAGGAGTTTACTATAAACCACCTAATATACCAGAGTCCACAGAAAATCTACTACTAAATGAGATGGACAAGGCGGCAAATCATAATGAGGTGGTTATTATGGGGGACTTCAACTACCCAGATATAGACTGGGAAACTGAAACTTGTATATCTCATAAAGGAAACAGGTTCTTGGCAATAACCAAAGACAATCACACTCCCAACTGGTTCAGGACCCGACTAGACTTAGTATTAACCAACAGAACAACAGATGTGCAGGTTGGGGGACACCTGGGAAATAGTGACCATAAACCTTCCAATTATCATTCAAAAGAGCGTTTCTACAGGGAGGAACAAAAATACCAAACTTCAAAAAAGCTAAATTTAGCCAACTAAGAGAGGCCATAGGCCTAACTAAATGGGATAAAGTCCTCACAAATAAAAATACAGCCACAAAATGGGATATCTTCCCTAGCTTAAACACCCTTAATGACCAGACCACTTTTTACAATTCTGCACTACACTACTTTCACAGTTTATTGCTCGGTCATGCAAATTACCACCCAAATCAATTTTACCTCCTTTTCTTCTCACTAATAGAGCTTTCATTTGGTGGTATTTCATTACTGCTGAAATTTATACTTTTTTTGTAATCGAAATTTAACGAAATTTAAAAAAAAACAAAAAAAAACATCTATATATACATTTTTCTAAATTTATTGTTCTACATGTCTTTGATAAAAAAAAAATGTTTGAGTAAAAAAAAAATGGTTTAGGTAAAAGTTATAGCATTTACAAACTATGGTACAAAAATGTAAATTTCCGCTGTTTAAAGCAGCTCTGACTTTCTGAGCACCTGTCATGTTTCCTGAGGTTCTACAATGCCCAGACAGTAGAAAAACCCCACAAATAACCCCATTTCGGAAAGTAGACACCCTAAGGTATTCGCTAATGGGCATAGTGAGTTCATAGAACTTTTTATTTTTTGTCACAAGTTAGCGGAAAATGATGATTTTTTATTTTTTTCTTACAAAGTCTCATTTTCCGCTAACTTGTGACAAAAAATAAAAAATTCTAGGAACTCGCCATGCCCCTCACGGAATACCTTGGGGTGTCATCTTTCCAAAATGGGGTCACTTGTGGGGTAGTTATACTGCCCTGGCATTTTAGGGGCCCTAATGTGTGAAAAGTAGTTTGAAATCAAAATGTGTAAAAAATGCCCTGTGAAATCCGAAAGGTGCTCTTTGGAATTTGGGCCCCTTTGCGCATCTAGGCTGCAAAAAAGTGTCACACATGTGGTATCGCCGTACTCAGGAGAAGTAGGGAAATGTGTTTTGGGGTGTCTTTTTACATATACCCATGCTGGGTGAGAGAAATATCTCGGCAAAAGACAACTTTTCCCATTTTTTTTATGCAAAGTTGGCATTTCACCGAGATAGTTATCTCACCCAGCATGGGTATATGTAAAATGACACCCCAAAACACATTTCCCTACTTCTCCTGAGTACGGCGATACCACATGTGTGACACTTTTTTGCAGCCTAGATGCGCAAAAGGGCCCAAATTCCTTTTAGGAGGGCATTTTTAGACATTTGGATTCCAGACTTCTTCTCACGCTTTAGGGCCCCTAAAATGCCAGGGCAGTATAAATACCCCACATGTGACCCCATTTTGGAAAGAATACACCCCAAGGTATTCAATGAGGGGCATGGCGAGTTCATAGAAAAAATAATAATTTGGCACAAGTTAGCGGAAATTGAGTTGTTTTTTTTTCTCACAAAGTCTCCCTTTCCGCTAACTTGGGACAAAAATTTCAATCTTTCATGGACTCAATATGCCCCTCAGCGAATACCTTGGGGTGTCTTCTTTCCGAAATGGGGTCACATGTGGGGTATTTATACTATCCTGGCATTTTAGGGGCCCTAAAGCGTGAGAAGAAGTCTGGAATATAAATGTCTAAAAAAATTTACGCATTTGGATGCCGTGAGGGGTATGGTGAGTTCATGTGAGATTTTATTTTTTGTCACAAGTTAGTGGAATATGAGACATTGTAAGAAAAAAAACACAAAAAAACCCCAATCAATTTCCATTAACTTGTGGCAAAAAAAAATGTCTGAATGGAGCCTTACAGGGGGGTGATCAATGACAGGGGGGTGATCAGGGAGTCTATATAGGGTGATCACCCCCCCATCATTGATCACCCCCCTGTAAGGCTCCATTCAGACATATGTATGTTTTGCGGATCCGATCAGTAAAACACATACGGACGTCTGAATGATCAATGACAGGGGGGGGGATCAGGGAATCTATATTGGGTGATCACCCCCCTGTCAGGCTCCATTCAGATGTCCGTATGTGTTTTGCGGATCCGATCCATGGATCCGTAAAACACATACGGACGTCTGAATGGAGCCTTACAGGGGGGTGATCAATGACAGGGGGGTGATCAGGGAGTCTATATGGGGTGATCAGGGGTTAATAAGTGACGGGGGGTGTAGTGTAGCGCTTGGTGGCACTTATTACAGAGCTGCCTTTGTCCTCTTGTGGTCGAGCCAAGCAAAAGGGACCACCAGAGGACCAGGTAGCAGGTATATTAGACGCTCAAAACAGCGTCTAATATACCTGTTAAGGGTTAAAAAAATGGAATCTACAGCCTGCCAGCGAACGATCGCCGCTGGCAGGCTGTAGATCCACTCGCTTACCTGCAGTTCCTGTGAACGCGCGCCTGTGTGAGCGCGTTCACAGGAAATCTCGCGTCTCGCGAGATGACGCCTAAATGCGTCTAGGAGAAATGAATCGACCGCCGCCAGGATGCATCACTGCGTTAGGCGGTCGGTAAGCAGTTAAAAGCATCCTAAAATCTCATTGTGAGAGGTACATACCGTATGGGAATAAAAGGTTAAGGAACAAAAAGTAACCAATGTGGATAAACAGAACTGTAAAGAAAGCAATAAATGACAAAAAGAAAGCATATAAAACACTAAAACAGGAGGGTAGCACGGAAGCACTAAAAAACTAAGGAAAAAAATAGAACATGTAAAAAACAAATAAAAGCGGCCAAACTAGAGACCGAGAGATTAATTGCCAAAGTGTAACAGTCCTACAGGCTCACCTGAGTCAGAGGACCGCTGGCTTGAGGTAGGAGTGGAGCCCAGTGGCAAGGACCGCAGGCAGGTAGTAGGTGCAGGAAGTCTGGCAGAGGCGTAGTCAGTAGGCAATTCCTGGTCAGCAGTGGACTTCCAGTAGTAGCAAGAGCAGCAGATGAGGAGAAGCTTGATCAAGGCTCAGGAGCTCAATAATCAGCAAGCTGGAGTGCAAGGGGCTGGACTTATATAGGGAAGTACCAGGTGTGGAAAATCAAGAGTAATGAGCAAGGCTTGGCAAGACTGAGGTTACATAATAGGTTTCAGGGAGGAATGTCCAGAGAGGACGGTAGCCTAGTAAGCAGGGCTACTGCCTGGGATGTGGCTGGTCACGGGTTCGAATCCCGACACAAAGAGAGTAAAACTAACCCTAAAATATTCTTCAATTATATAAATGTTAAAAAGTATAAATCTGAAGGTGTCGGCCCTTTAAAGAGTAATGAGGAGGGAGCCGCAGAGAGTGACAAGGAGAAAGAAAAGCTGTTAAATATTTTTTTCCCCAATATATTCACTGAGGAAAATAAACTGTCAGAAGAAATGCTGAATGTTGAAATAAATTCCTCATTAAAAGTGTCCTGTCTGACCCAGGAAGAAGTACAACAGCGACTTAAAAAGATTAACCGCCTCCGGACCGCCTAACGCAGGATCGCGTTCGAGGCGGCAGCTCCAGGCAGAGTCACGCATCTATGCGTCATCTCGCGAGACGCTGGCGACGATCGTTCGATGGCAGGCTGTAGATGCGATTTTTTTAACCCCTAACAGGTATATTAGACGCTGCTTTGATAACAGCGTCTAATATACCTGCTACCTGGTCCTCCGGTGGTCCCTTTTGCTTGGATCGACCACCAGAGGACACAGGCAGCTCAGTAATAAGTAGCACCAAACACAACTACACTACACCCCCCCTGTCACTTATTAACCCCTTATTAACCCCTGATCACCCCATATAGACTCCCCGATCACCCCCCTGTCACCCCGATCACACCCCTCCATTCAGACATCCGTATGTTTTTTACGGATCCACGGATACATGGATCGGATCCACAAAACACATACGGACGTCTGAATGGAGCCTTACAGGGGGGTGATCAATGACAGGGGGGTGATCACCCCATATAGACTCCCTGATCACCCCCCTGTCATTGATCACCCCCCTGTAAGGCTCCATTCAGACATTTTTTTTAGTGGAATTTTTTTTTCTTTTTTTTCTTTTTTTTCTTACAAAGTCTCATATTCCACTTGTGTCAAAAAATAAAATCTCACATGAAGTCACCATACCCCTCACGGAATCCAAATGCGTAACATTTTTTAGACATTTATATTCCAGACTTCTTCTCAAGCTTTAGGGCCCCTAAAATGCCAGGGCAGTATAACTACCCCACAAGTGACCCCATTTTGGAAAGAAGACACCCCAAGGTATTCCGTGAGGCGCATGGCGAGTTCCTAGAATTTTTTATTTTTTGTCACAAGTTAGCGGAAAATGATGATTTTTTATTTTATTTTTTTTCCTTGCAAAGTCTCATATTCCACTAACTTGTGACAAAAAATAAAAACTTCCATGAACTCACTATGCCCATCAAGAAATACCTTGGGGTGTCTTCTTTCTAAAATGGGGTCAGTTGTGGGGTAGTTATCCTGCCCTGGAATTCTAGGGGCCCTAATGTGTGAGAAGTAGGGATGAGCGAACCCGAACTGTATAGTTCGGGTTCGTACCGAATTTTGGGGTGTCCATGACACGGACCCGAACATTTTAGTAAAAGTCTGGGTTCGGGTTCGGTGTTCGTCGTTTTCTTGGCGCTTTTTGAAAGGCTGCAAAGCAGCCAATCAACAAGTGTCATACTACTTGCCCGACGAGGCCATCACAGCCATGCCTACTATTGGCATGGCTGTGATTGGCCAGTGCAGCATGTGACCCAGCCTCTATTTAAGCTGGAGTCACGTAGCGCCGCACGTCACTCTGCTGTGCTTGGTGTAGGGAGAGGTTGCAGCTGCGATGTTAGGGCGAGATTAGGCAGTGATTAATTCCTCCAAAACACTTAAGTCAGTGATCGATCTACAGCTGTGGATCATTGAACTGCTGCTATTCAATTGCTCACTGTTTTTAGGCTGCCCAGAGCGTTTTTCAGTCACTTTTTTCTGGGGTGATCAACGGCCATTTAACCATCAATAGTGTGGTTATTTTTTTGCTATATCCTACATCAGGGGAAAGCTGTCACAAAGTCCATTTAACCATCAATAGTGTGGTTATTTTTTGGCTATATCCTACATCAGGGGCTTGGCTGTGCTTGCTATTTTATTGAGGGGTGAAATACAATTGCCAAAATAGCAGTACCCTAAATGTGGTGTTTCAGCTGTGGCCAGCCAATTGTAATACTGTCTGCTGTCTGGCAAAGGATATATTTTTGTTCTGGGTTGAAATACAATTCCCAACCTAGCAATTTCCTAAATTAGTGGTTCTGCTGTATCAGGCCTACTTTAAATCTATCCCTAAAAGGGTATATTAGATTCAAAGTGCTGATAGGGTCATTCTCAATAACTTCACACGCTACTGTGCATATCCAAGTCTAATTCTGTCCGTAAACGTATACCTGTCACCCAGCGCCTAAATAATAGGCCTCAAATTTATATTCAGCTAAATCTGTCATTACTGCTGTGCCTGTATTAGTGTAATACGGTACCTAAATAGATAGCCAGATAGTGTTAGGTGTCTGTAAAAAAAGGCCTGAATTTGAATTCAATACATTGGGCCAAATAATATTTTTCTTATTGTGGTGAACGGTAACAATGAAGAAAATATCTAGTAAGGGACGCGGACACGGACATGGTCGTGGTGGTGTTAGTGGACCCTCTGGTGCTGGGAGAGGACGTGGCCGTTCTGCCACAGCCACACGTCCTAGTGTACCAACTACCTCAGGTCCCAGTAGCCGCCAGAATTTACAGGGATATTTGGTGGGGCCCAATGCCGTTCTAAGGATGGTAAGGCCTGAGCAGGTACAGGCATTAGTCAATTGGGTGGCCGACAGTGGATCCAGCACGTTCACATTATCTCCCACCCAGTCTTCTGCAGAAAGCGCACAGATGGCGCCTGAAAACCAAGCCCATCAGTCTGTCACATCACCCCCATGCATACCAGGGAAACTGTCTGAGCCTCAAGTTATGCAACAGTCTCTTATGCTGTTTGAAGACTCTGCTGGCAGGGTTTCCCAAGGGCATCCACCTAGCCCTTCCCCAGGGGTGGAAGAGATAGAATGCACTGACGCACAACCACTTATGTTTCCTGATGATGAGGACATGGGAATACCACCTCAGCACGTCTCTGATGATGACGAAACACAGGTGCCAACTGCTGCGTCTTTCTGCAGTGTGCAGACTGAACAGGAGGTCAGGGATCAAGACTGGGTGGAAGACGATGCAGGGGACGATGAGGTCCTAGACCCCACATGGAATGAAGGTCGTGCCACTGACTTTCACAGTTCGGAGGAAGAGGCAGTGGTGAGACCGAGCCAACAGCGTAGCAAAAGAGGGAGCAGTGGGCAAAAGCAGAACACCCGCCGCCAAGAGACTCCGCCTGCTACTGACCGAGCACCCCAAAGGAGTTCCCTGGCATGGCACTTCTTCAAACAATGTGCTGACGACAAGACCCGAGTGGTTTGCACGCTGTGCCATCAGAGCCTGAAGCGAGGCATTAACGTTCTGAACCTTAGCACAACCTGCATGACCAGGCACCTGCATGCAAAGCATGAACTGCAGTGGAGTAAACACGTTAAAAACAAGGAAGTCACTCAGGCTCCCCCTGCTACCTCTTCTGCTGCTGCCGCCTCAGCCTCTTCTGCTGCTGCCGCCTCGGCCTCTTCCTCCACCTCTGGAGGAACGTTGGCACCTGCCGCCCAGCAAACATGGGATGTACCACCAACACCACCACCTGCGTCACCAAGCATCTCAACCATGTCACACGGCAGCGTTCAGCTCTCCATCTCACAAACATTTGAGAGAAAGCGTAAATTCCCACCTAGCCACCCTCGATCCCTGAATGCCAGCATTTCTAAACTACTGGCCTATGAAATGCTGTCATTTAGGCTGGTGGAAACAGACAGCTTCAAACAGCTCATGTCGCTTGCTGTCCCACAGTATGTTGTTCCCAGCCGGCACTACTTCTCCAAGAAAGCCGTACCTTCCCTGCACAACCAAGTATCCGATAAAATCAAGTGTGCACTGCGCAACGCCATCTGTGGCAAGGTCCACCTAACCACAGATACGTGGACCAGTAAGCACGACCAGGGACGCTATATCTCCCTAACTGCACACTGGGTAAATGTAGTGGCGGCTGGGCCCCAGGCGAAGAGCTGTTTGGCGCACGTCCGTCCGCCACCAAGGATCGCAGGGCAACATTCTTTGCCTCCTGTTGCCTCCTCCTCCTACTCGGCTTCCTCCTCCTCTTCTTCCACCTGCTCATCCAGTCAGCCACACACCTTCACCACCAACTTCAGCACAGCCCGGGGTAAACGTCAGCAGGCCATTCTGAAACTCATATATTTGGGGGACATGCCCCACACCGCACAGGAGTTGTGGCGGGGTATAGAACAACAAACAGACGAGTGGTTGCTGCCAGTGAGCCTCAAGCCCGGCCTGGTGGTGTGCGATAATGGGCGAAATCTCATTGAAGCTCTGGGACTAGCCGGTTTGACGCACATCCCTTGCCTGGCGCATGTGCTGAATTTGGTGGTGCAGAAGTTCATTCACAACTACCCCGACATGTCAGAGCTGCTGCATAAAGTGCGGGCCGTCTGTGCGCGCTTCCGGCGTTCACATCCTGCCGCTGCTCGCCTGTCTGCGCTACAGCGTAACTTCGGCCTTCCCGCTCACCGCCTCATATGCGACATGCCCACCAGGTGGAACTCCACCTTGCACATGCTGGACAGACAGCATGCGAGCAGCAGCAGGCCATAGTGGAGTTTCAGCTGCAGCACGCACGGGTCAGTCGCACTGAGGAACAGCACCACTTCACCACCAATGACTGGGCCTCCATGTGTGCCCTGTTGCGCTGTTTTGAGTACTCCACCAACATGGCCAGTGGCGATGACGCCGTTATCAGCGTTACAATACCACTTCTATGTCTCCTTGAGAAAACACTTAGGGCGATGATGGAAGAGGGGGTGGCCCAGGAGGAGGAGGAAGAGGGGTAATTTTTAGCACTTTCAGGCCAGTCTCTTCGAAGTGACTCAGAGGGAGTTTTTTTGTAACAGCAGAGGCCAGGTACAAATGTGGCCAGACAGGCCCACTACTGGAGGACGAGGAGGACGAGGATGAGGAGGAGGTGGAGGAGGATGAGGATGAAGCATGTTCACAGCGGAGTGGCACCCAAAGCAGCTCGGGCCCATCACTGGTGCGTGGCTGGGGGGAAACACAGGACGATGACGATACGCCTCCCACAGAGGACAGCTTGTCCTTACCTCTGGGCAGCCTGGCACACATGAGCGACTACATGCTGCAGTGCCTGCGCAAGAGTTGCCCACATTTTAACGTGTGCGGAGTACTGGGTTGCCACCCTGCTGGATCCCCGGTACAAAGACAATGTGCCCACCTTACTTCCTGCACTGGAGCGTGATAGGAAGATGCGCGAGTACAAGCGCACGTTGGTAGACGCGCTACTGAGAGCATTCCCAAATGTCACAGGGGAACAAGTGGAAGCCCAAGGCGAAGGCAGAGGAGGAGCAAGAGGTCGCCAACGCAGCTGTGTCACGGCCAGCTCCTCTGAGGGCAGGGTTAGCATGGCAGAGATGGGGAAAAGTTTTGTCACCACGCCACAGCTAACTGCACCACCACCTGATACGGAACGTGTTAGCAGGAGGCAACATTTCATTAACATGGTGGAACAGTACGTGTGCACACCCCTCCACGTACTGACTGATGGTTTGGCCACATTCAACTTCTGGGTCTCCAAATTGTCCACGTGGCCAGAGCTAGCCTTTTATGCCCTGGAGGTGCTGGCCTGCCCGGCGGCCAGTGTTTTGTCTGAACGTGTATTCAGCACGGCAGGGGGCGTCATTACAGACAAACGCAGCCGTTTAAAATGAAATGCCTGGTTCATAAAAATGAACCAGGCATGGATCCCACAGGACCTGTCCATCCCTTGTGCAGATTAGACATTAACTACCTCCCCTTAACCATATATTATTGTACTCCAGGGCACTTCCTCATTCAATCCTATTTTTATTTTCATTTTACCATTATATTGCGGGGCAACCCAAAGTTGAATGAACCTCTCCTCTGTCTGGGTGCCGGGGCCTAAAAATATCTGACAGTGGCCTGTTCCAGTGTTGGGTGATGTGAAGCATGATTCTCTGCTATGACATGAAGACTGATTCTCTGCTGAGTCACTGACATGAAGCCTGAATCTCTGTTATGGGACCTCTCTCCTCTGTCTGGGTGCCGGGGCCTAAATTATATGACAATGGACTGTTCCAATGTTGGGTGACGTGAAGCATGATTCTCTGCTGACATGAAGCCAGATTCTCTGCTATGGGACCTCTCTCCTCTGCCTGGGTCTAAAAATCTGACAATGGACTGTTCCAGTGGTGGGTGACATGAAGCATGATTCTCTGCTATGACATGAAGACTGATTCTCTGCTGACATGAAGCCAGAATCTCTGCTATGGGACCTCTCTCCTCTGCCTAAATATCTGACAATGGACTGTTCCAGTGGTGGGTGACATGAAGCATGATTCTCTGCTATGACATGAAGACTGATTCTCTGCTGACATGAAGCCAGATTCTATGTTATGGGACCTCTCTCCTCTGCCTGGGTGCCAGGGCCTAAATATCTGACAATGGACTGTTACAGTGGTGGGTGACGTGAAGCATGATTCTCTGCTATGACATGAAGACTGATTCTCTGCTGACAGGAAGCCAGATTCTCTGCTATGGGACCTCTCTCCAATTGATATTGGTTAATTTTCATTTATTTTATTTTAATTTTAATTCATTTCCCTACCCACATTTGTTTGCAGGGGATTTAACTACATTTTGCTGCCTTTTGCAGCCCTCTAGCCCTTTCCTGGGCTGTTTTACAGCCTTTTTAGTGCCGAAAAGTTCGGGTCCCCATGGACTTCAATGGGGTTTGGGACGAAGTTCGGGTCGGGTTCGGATCCCGAAGCCGAACATTTCCGGGATGTTCGGCCGAACTTCTGGAACCCGAACATCCAGGTGTTCGCTCAACTCTAGTGAGAAGTAGTTTGAAATCAAAATGTGTAAAAAATGCCCTGAGGTGCTCTTTGGAATGTGGGCCCATTTGCCCACCTAGGCTGCAAAAAAGTGTCACACATCTGGTATCGCCGTACTCAGGAGAAGTTGGGCAATGTGTTTTGCGGTGTCACTTTATATATACCCATGCTGGGTGAGAGAAATTTCTCAGCAAAAGACAACGTTTCCCATTTTTTTATACAAAGTTGGCATTTGACCAAGATATTTCTCTCACCCAGCAAATCACATTGTCCAACTTCTCCTGAGAACGGCGATACCAGATGTGTGACACTTTTTTGCAGCCTAGGTGGGCAAATGGGCCCACATTCCAAAGAGCACCTTTTGGATTTCACAGGGCATTTTTTACACATTTTGATTTCAAACTACTTCTCACACATTAGGGCCTCTAGAATGCCAGGGCAGTATAACTACCCCACAAGTGACCCCATTTTGGAAAGAGGACACCCCAAGGTATTTCTTGATGAGCATAGTGAGTTCATGGAAGTTTTTATTTTTTGTCAAAAGTTAGTGGAATATTAGACTTTGTAAGGGAAAAAAAACAAACAATAAAAAAAATCATCATTTTCCGCTAACTTGTGACAAAAAAATTAAAAGTTCTATGAACTCACTATGCCCATCAGCGAATACCTTAGGGTGTCTACTTTCCGAAATTGGGTCATTTGTGGGGTTTTTCTACTGAGTGGGCATTTGTAGCACCTCAGGAAACATGACAGGTGCTCAGAAAGTCAGAGCTGCTTCAAAAAACAGAAATTCACATTTTTGTACCATAGTTTGTAAACGCTATAACTTTTAATCAAACCATTTTTTTTTCACCCAAACATTTTTTTTTCATCAAAGACATGTAGAACAATAAATTTAGAGAAAAATTTATATATGGATGTCGTTTTTTAAAAAAAATTTACAACTGAAAGTGAAAAATGTCATTTTTTTGCCAAAAAAATCTGTAAATTTAGATTAATAACAAAAAAAGTAAAAAGGTCAGCAGCAATGAAATACCACCAAATGAAAGCTCTATTAGTGAGAAGAAAAGGAGGTAAAATTAATTTGGGTGGTAAGTTGCATGACCGAGCAATAAACGGTGAAAGTAGTGTAGTGCAGAAGTGTAAAAAGTGGCCTGGTCATTAAGGGTGTTTAAGCTAGGGGGGCTGAGGTGGTTAAAATAGACAAATCGCCAGGACCGGATGGCATACACCCCTGTATCCTAAGGGAATTAAGTAATGTCATAGCCAGACACTTAATTCTGATATTTGCAGATTCTATACTGACAGGGAATGTCCCACAGGATTGGTGCATGGCAAATGTGGTGCCAATATTCAAAAAGGGTCCAAAAACAGAGCCTAGAAACTATAGGCCGGTAAGTTTAACATCTGTTGTGGGTAAACTGAAGGTTTTCTGAGAGATGCTATGTTAGAGCATATTAACGGAAATAAGCAAATAACGCCATATCAGCATGGCTTCGTGAGGGATCAATCATGTCAAACTAATTTAATCAGTTTCTATGAGGAGGTAAGTTGTAGACTTGACAGCGGCGAATCAATGGATGTCGTGTATCTGGACTTCTCCAAAGCATTTGACACTGTACCACATAAAAGGTTAGTATATAAAATGAGAATGCTCGGACAGGGAGTAAACATCTGTAAGTGGGTAAGTAACTGGCTCAATGATAGAAAACAGAGGGTGGTTATTAACGGTACATACTCAGATTGGTTCACTGTCACTAGTGGAGTACCTCAGGGGTCAGTATTGGGCCCTATTCTCTTCAATATATTTATTAATGATCTTGTAGAAGGCTTGCATAGTAAAATATCAATTTTCGCAGATGACACTAAACTGTGTAATGTAATTAACACTGAAGAGGACAGTATACTACTACAGAGGG
This sequence comes from Bufo bufo, assembly GCF_905171765.1. Taxonomy (NCBI): domain Eukaryota; kingdom Metazoa; phylum Chordata; class Amphibia; order Anura; family Bufonidae; genus Bufo; species Bufo bufo. The sequence continues at coordinate 168,711 of NW_024399986.1, forward strand.
ATCTGGATAGATTGCAGGCTTGGGCAGATAAGTGGCAGATGAGGTTTAACACTGACAAATGTAAAGTTATGCACATGGAAAGGAATAATGCAAGTCACCCGTACATACTAAATGGTAAAACACTCGGTAACACTGACATGGAAAAGGATCTAGGAATTTTAATAAACAGCAAACTAAGCTGCAAAAAACAGTGTCAGGCAGCTGCTGCCAAGGCCAATAAGATAATGGTTTGCATCAAAAGGGGCATAGATGCCCATGATGAAAACATATTCCTACTACTTTACAAATCATTAGTCAGACCACACATGGAGTACTGTGTACAGTTCTGGGCTCCAGTGAACAAGGCAGACATAGCAGCAGAGCTGGAGAGGGTCCAGAATAGGGCAACTACAGTACCCTGAAAGATTATCAAAATTAGGGTTATTCACGTTAGAAAAAAGACGACTGTGGGGAGATCTAATTACTATGTATAAATATATCAGGGGTCAGTACAGAGATCTATCCCATCATCTATTTATCCACAGGACTGTGACTGTGACGAGGGGACATCCTCTGCGTCTGGAGGAAAGAAGGTTTGTACGCAAACATAGAAAAGGATTCTTTACGGTAAGAGCAGTGAGACTATGGAACTATCTGCCTGAGGAGGTGGTGATGGTGAGTACAATAAAGGAATTCAAAAGGGGCCTGGATGTATTTCTGGAGTGTAATAATATTACAGGATATAGCTACTAGAGAGGGATCGTTGATACAGGGAGTAATTCTGATTGCCTGATTGGAGTCGGGAAGGAATTTTTTATTCCCCTAAAGTGAGGAAAATTGGCTTCTACCTCTCAGTTTTTTTTTGCCTTTCTCTGGATCAACTTGCAGGATGACAGGCCGAACTGAATGGACTAATGTCTTTTTTCGGCCTTATGTACTATGTTACTATGTCTAGAATCTGCGGTGTTCTGTATACAATGCTGTACTACATCAGAAAAGATTGTATTGCAGATTCCAATGCTTCTGGGCCCTCTATAGTGTCTATAATCTGTGGCGTTCTGTAGTTCATAGTGTAATACATCGGAAAACCATGTCTGTATGGCAGATTCCAGTAATCTGGGCCTTATAGAGTGTGGGAAGATAGTGCAGATAGAGACCGGGGGCAAGGTAGTGGGACTGGTGGAGGAATGGAAGGAGGGACTAGAACAGTTCAGAAGGAAAGGTGTAGGGTACAAAATATACATAAACCTCTCAAATGTATGTATACTAATGCCAGAAGCCTGACTAATAAAACTGGTGAACTGGAATTACTGATGTGTGAGGAGGACTATGACATAGTGGGAATAACTGAGACATGGCTGGATGATAGCTATGACTGGCAGTTAATGTACAAGGTTACAGTCTGTTTAGAAAGGATCGTCAAAACCGGAGAGAGGGAGGGATCTGCCTTCATGTAAAGTCCTGTCTAAAGCCCACACTCCGTGAAGATATAAGTGAGGGACATGAACATGTGGAGTCACTGTGGGTAGAGATACATGGAGCTAAAAACAACAATAAATTACTTATAGGAGTTTACTATAAACCACCTAATATACCAGAGTCCACAGAAAATCTACTACTAAATGAGATAGACAAGGCGGCAAATTATAATGAGGTGGTTATTATAAAGGACTTCAACTACCCAGATATAGACTGGGAAACTGAAACTTGTATATCTCATAAAGGAAACAATTACACTCCCAACTGGTTCAGGACCCGACTAGAGGGACGGCCATACTGGACTTAGTATTAACCAATAGGCCTGACAGAACAACAGATGTGCAGGTTGGGGGATACCTGGGAAATAGTGACCATAAACCTTCCAATTATCATTCAAAAGAGCGTTTCTACAGGGAGGAACAAAAATACCAAACTTCAAAAAAGCTAAATTTAGCCAACTAAGAGAGGCCATAGGCCTAACTAAATGGGATAAAGTCCTCACAAATAAAAATACAGCCACAAAATGGGATATCTTTAAAAGCATCCTAAAATCTCATTGTGAGAGGTACATACCATATGGGAATAAAAGGTTAAGGAACAAAAAGAAACCAATGTGGATAAACAGAACTATAAAGAAAGCAATAAATGACAAAAAGAAAGCATATAAATCACTAAAACAAAAAATAGAACATGTAAAAAACAAATAAAAGCGGCCAAACTAGAGACCGAGAGATCAATTGCCAAAGTGTAAGAGTCCTACAGGCTCACCTGAGTCAGAGGACCGCTGGCTGGAGGTAGGAGTGGAGCCCAGTGGCAAGGACCGCAGGCAGGTAGTAGGTGTAGGAAGTATGGCAGAGGCGTAGTCGGTAGGCAGGCGGTGGGTCAGGGCAGGCGGCAGTAAGCGTGGTCAGACAATCCGGATGGCAACGGTGGTAGCAGTTAAGTAGGTAGGGACAAAGCAGAAGAGTAGTCGGTAGGCAATTCCTGGTCAGCAGTGGACTTCCAGTAGTAGCAAGAGCAGCAGATGAGGAGTAGCTTGATCAAGGCTCAGGAGCTCAATAATCAGCAAGCTGGAGTGCAAGGGGCTGGACTTATATAGGGAAGTACCAGGTGTGGGGAATCAAGGGTAATGAACAAGGCTTGGCAAGACTGAGGTTACATAATAGGTTTCAGGGAGGAATGTCCAGAGAGGACGGTAGCCTAGTAAGCAGGGCTTCTGCCTGGGATGTGGCTGGTCACGGGTTCGAATCCCGACAGTACTCCGCCCCTTCCAAGGTGACCTCTGGGCATAGCAGGGGCAGGCTTACCGGGGTGCCGTTGGTGGAACTCTTTTACCAGTCTGGGGACGTGGACATTTTCTTCTGGCTCCCAGGAGTTATCCTCGGGAGGGTAACCCTCCCACCCAATTAGGTATTGTAGTCTTCCCCGGTGGATCCTGGAGTCGAGGATCTTTGCAACAATGTATTCTTCTTCACCCTGTATTCTCACGGGTGGTGGAGGGGTTGAGTGGCGGCCTATGAAGGTGTCCTCCACGTATGGCTTGAGGAGTGAGCAATGGAAGACAGGGTGCACCCTAATGGAGCCCGGAAGGTCGAGCCGGAACGTGACCTCGTTGATTTGTGCGGTGATCCAGAACGGACCCATGTATCTTTGGTCCAACTTTTTGGAGGGGATCTTCAATCTGAGGTTCCTGGTGGACAGCCACACCTTGTCTCCCACATGGAAGCCCGGGGTGGGTTTGCGACGTCTGTCTGCTCCCTGTTTAAAGCACCTCTGGGCTAGCTGGAGGTTGTCTATAAAGTTCTTTTGTGCCTCCTGTAGGGTTGTTAGGCGTTCGGCCACTGCTGGGAGGGTGGAGGCGACGGGCAGGTGGGGAATGAACACCGGGTGCGAGCCTGTGTTAGCAAAGAAGGGGCTGTTGCTTGGTTGAGCTGTGCTCAGCATTGTTGTAGGCAAACTCGGCCGTGGGGAGATGGTCAAGCCAGTCATCCTGCAGGTGGGAGCTGAAACAGTGTAGGTACTGCTCTAGGGTCTGATTAGTTCTCTCAGTCTGCCCGTTTGAGGGTGGAAAGCTGAGGACAGGTTCACTTTAACCCCGAGCGCCAGGCAGAAGTTCTTCCAGAACATTGAGGCAAATTGTACGCCTCGGTCGGAGACCACGTCGTCCGGGATCCCATGCAGCCTGAAGACCTCTCTGAAAATAAGATCGGCCGTCTGTTTGGCGGTGGGTATGCCTTTGTAGGGGATGAAATGGGCCATCTTGGTGAGACGGTCGACCACAACCAGGATGGTGTTCATCCCTTTTGAAGGAGGAAGGTCTACCACAAAGTCCATGGAGATCGAGCCCCAGGGGCGGGAGGGAATAGGGAGGGGTTGTAACAGACCCACGGGGGAGGAACGAGGAGTCTTATTGCGGGCACAGACCGTGCACGAGGAGATGGACCTCTTGATGTCCTCCTTGTATGTTGGCCACCAGAAGGAGCGGGAGAGAAGCTCCTGGGTCTTTCTTGTGCCAAAATGGCCGGCCAGCTTGGAGTCATGGTTGAGTTTGAGCCCTTCGAACCGTGCGATTTCTGGTACATATAGTTGTAGGTCCTGATGAAATCAATGACCGTTCTTAAACGTAAGGCTGATATTCCCTGTGGGGTGGGCGAGGAAGGGGTCATTTTCGTATCCTTCTTTGATTGTGCCCAGGAGTTCTTTAGAGTAGGTGGCCCGTACGACCCTTCTCTCGGGTAAGATGTTATTTTGGCCCTTGTTACTCTGTGAGGGCTCGGAAAACATTCTGGAGAGGGCGTCGGCCTTGCCGTTTTTTGACCCGGGGCGATAGGGGATGAGAAAGTTGAAACGGGAAAATTATAGGCTTCCTCTGGCGTGTCTGGCTGAGAGTCTCTTAGCGCTGCGGATGAACTCGAGGTTCTTGTGGTCAGTTAGTACGATTATGGGGTTGTTGGCTCCCTCCAGCAGGTGTCTCCACTTGGAGAAGGCATCCTTGATCGCCAGTAGTTCTTTGTTCCCGATGTCATAGTTCTTCTCGGAGGGGGACATCTGGCGGGAGAAATATGCGCACGGGTGTAATAGCATCCTCTCCCCTGTCCGTTGTGACAAAACTGCCCCCACCGCGGAGTCTGATGCATCCACTTAGACTGTAAATGGGAGCTCGGGTTCAGGTGGATTAGGATTGGGGCAGAAGTGAAGAGGAGTTTCAACTTGGTGAAGGCCTCCTGGGCCTCGGGTGTCCAGGAGAAGGGGATTGCCTTCTTGGTGAGTTGGGTGATTGGTGCTATGACCTTGGAGAAGTTCCGGATAAACTTCCGCTAGAAGTTGGCGAAGCCAATGAATCTTTGTATCTCCTTCTCGTTTCTCGGAATGGGCCAGTTCATCACAGCTTGGACCTTCCCCGGGTCCATACTTAGGCCCTCTGGGGAGATGATGTATCCGAGGAACTGAGTGGTGGTTCGCTCAAACTCGCATTTCTCTAGCTTGGTATAGAGAGAGTTCTGTCGGAGTCTCTGCAGTACCCTGCGGACGTGTTCGCGGTGCTGCTCGAGGTCTTCAGAGAAGATCAAGATGTCGTCCAGGTAAACGACTACAAACAGATCCAGCATGTCCCTGAGGACGTCATTAATGAAGTGCTGGAAGGTGGCGGGAGCATTGCAGAGTCCGAAAGGCATGACCAGGTACTCGAAATGACCAGAACGTGTCCGGAAGGCGGTCTTCCATTCGTCCCCAGGGCGGATTCGGTCGAGGTTGTAGGCCCCTCGAAGGTCGAGTTTAGTGAAGATCTTCGCTGCCCGGAGTCTCGAGGAGTTATGAAATCAGTGGGAGCGGGTAAAGTTTTTTTACGGTTATGTCGTTAAGCTTTCTGTAGTCTATGCAGGGACGCAGGGAGGAGTCTTTTTTCTCTACGAAGAAAAAGGGGGCTCCCGGGGGGAGGTAGAGGGCCGGATAAACCCCTTCCTCAGGTCCTCGTCCAGGTACTCTTTCAGAGCCTTGAGTTCAGGCTCTGAGAGGGGGTAGATACTGCCAAAGGGTATTTCGGCCCCGGGCAACAGTTCTATAGGGCAGTCGTGTGGTGGCAGCTTGTCTTCGTTTTTCTTGTCGCAGACATCCTGGAACTCGCGGTATTGGGGGGGTAGCAGATCCTTGACGGATAGTTTTGAGATGGTGGTGTCTTCGCTTGGAAGGACAGGTTTGTGGGAGCAATTTAGCGAGCAGAACTCGAACGGGAATCCTATGCAGCGGGTTTCCCAGTCCACCGAGGGGTTGTGGGTGGCCAATCATTGGATGCCCAATATCACTGGGAACTTCGGGGAGGCGATCAGCGAGAAGTGCATCCTTTCACGGTGATCTGGTTCTATGAGGAGTTGTAGTTCGGTGGTCTCGTGAGTGGCCGGCCCCGAGGAGAGTGAGGATCCGTTGACGGTTTCCAGGTCAACGGGGGCTGCCTTGATTGTCAGTGGAATGTTCTTTTCGCGGGCGAAGGTTAGGTCCATGAAGTTGTCTCCCGCCCCGGAGTCTAACATCGTTGAACAGGGGAGTTGACGCTCCTCAATGTCGATGAAGAGGGGGACGATGAAGTGGGATCCATGAGCCGCCGTGTTGTTATTTTCAGGGGCTGCTGGCAGGGTTGGAGTCTGTGGTTGCTCCTTTAGCTCCGTGACGGCAATGGTCTTTCGAATCTTATGAGGACATTTGATGGCAAAATGATCCGGCTCCCCACAGTAGAGGCAGAGGTTTTCGGCCAGCCTTCTCTTCCTTCTCAGCTGTGGATAGAGACCTACGTAGAGCGTCGACCTGCATAGGTTCAATTACTGACTGGGGGTCGCGCTGGGTGGTGGAAGAGAAGGAGTAAGTGGGTCTGTGGTCCGAGGACCAGAGTCTCTTTCTTTCTTCCTCTCGGAGAGTCTTTGATCTATCCGGATGCATAACTGAATGAAGTCATCCAGATCGTCCGGGGCCTCAACTCTGGCGAGTTCATCCTTTATTAATTCGGACAGGCCTCGCCGGAATTGGCTTCTCTGTGCCGCTGGGTTCCAGGTGGTGTCCGAGACCCAACGGCGAAACTCGGCGGTGTATTCAGCGACGGAGCGTCTCCCTTGCCGCAGACCATGTAGTCGCGCCTCGGCTGTCGCATAGCGGTTGGGGTCATCGAAGATTTGGCTCATGGCGGTGATGAAGTTGTTTAGGTTGTCCAGGAGCTGACTGTTAGTCTCCACGTCTGGTGATGCCCATGCTAATGCTTCATCCGTCAGGAGATTGACCAAGAATAGCACCTTCTTTTTCTCGGTGGTGAAGGGGGCCGGGTACATCTGAAAATAGATGCGGCATTGGTTTAGAAACCCCCGATACTGGCGTCTATCGCCGCTGAATCTTGATGGGAGTGGCATGCGGGTGTCTGCGGGCGCGCCGCGGACGTCCAGGAGTTGCCTCTGTAGTTCAATAATCTCCCTCTGTTGGCTTTGGACTACGCCTTGGAGCTGGGCAAATTTCTCCTGATATGTAGTACCAAATTCTTGAAGTTCGGAGACCTGCTTACGCAGAGTGGCAATTGCGGACTCCATAGTGAGGCTGATTATTCTGTAACAGTCCTACAGGCTCACCTGAGTCAGAGGACCGCTGGCTGGAGGTAGGAGTGGAGCCCAGTGGCAAGGACCGCAGGCAGGTAGTAGGTACAGGAAGTCTGGCAGAGGCGTAGTCAGGGCAGGCGGCAGTAAGCGTGGTCAGACAATCCGGATGGCAACAGTGGTAGCAGTTGAGTAGGTAGGGACAAAGAAGAAGAGTAGTCGGTATGCAATTTCTGGTCAGCAGTGGACTTCCAGTAGTAGCAAGAGCAGCAGATGAGAAGCTTGATCAAGGGAAGTACCAGGTGTGGGGAATCAAGGGTAATGAGAAAGGCTTGGCAAGACTGAGGTTACATAATAGGTTTCAGGGAGGAATGTGCAGAGAGGACGGTAGCCTAGTAAGCAGGGCTACCGCCTGGGATGTGGCTGGTCACGGGTTCGAATCCTGACACAAAGAGAGTAAAACTAACCCTAAAATGTTGTTCAATTATATAAATGTTAAAAAGTATAAATCTGAAGGTGTCGGCCCTTTAAAGAGTAATGAGAGGGGAGTCGTAGAGAGGAGAAAGCAAAGCTGTTAAATATTTTTTTCTCCAATGTATTCACTGAGGAAAATAAACAGTCAGAAGAAATGCTGAATGTTGAAATAAATTCCCTATTAAAAGTGTCCTGTCTAACCCAGGAAGAAGTACAACACCGACTTAAAAAGATTAAAATAGACAAATCGCCTGGACCGGATGGCATACACCCCCGTATCCTAAGGGAATTAAGTAATGTCATAGCCAGACCCTTATTTCTGATAATTGCAGATTCTATACTGACAGGGAATGTCCCACAGGATTGGCGCATGGCAAATGTGGTGCCAATATTCAAAAAGGGTCCAAAAACAGAGCCTGGAAACTATAGGCCGGTAAGTTTAACATCTGTTGTGGGTAAACTGTTTGAAGGTTTTCTGAGAGATGCTATGTTAGAGCATCTTAACGGAAATAAGCAAATAACGCCATATCAACATGGCTTCGTGAGGGATCGGTCATGTCAAACTAATTTAATCAGTTTCTATGAGGAGGTAAGTTCTAGACTTGACAGCGGCGAATCAATGGATGTCGTGTATCTGGACTTCTCCAAAGCATTTGACACTGTACCACATAAAAGGTTAGTATACAAAATGAGAATGCTCGGACTAGGAGAAAACGTCTGTAAGTGGGTAAGTAACTGGCTCAATGATAGAAAACAGAGTGATAGAAAACAGAGGGTGGTTATTAACGGTACATACTCAGATTGGGTCACTGTCACTAGTGGAGTACCTCAGGGGTCAGTATTGGGCCCTATTCTCTTCAATATATTTATTAATGATCTTGTAGAAGGCTTGCATAGTAAAATATCAATTTTCGCAGATGACACTAAACTGTGTAATGTAATTAACACTGAAGAGGACAGTATACTACTACAGAGGGATCTGGATAGATTGCAGGCTTGGGCAGATAAGTGGCAGATGAGGTTTAACACTGACAAATGTAAAGTTATGCACATGGAAAGGAATAATGCAAGTCACCCGTACATACTAAATGGAAAAACACTCGGTAACACTGACATGGAAAAGGATCTAGGAATTTTAATAAACAGCAAACTAAGCTGCAAAAAACAGTGTCAGGCAGCTGCTGCCAAGGCCAATAAGATAATGGGTTGCATCAAAAGGGGCATAGATGCCCATGATGAGAACATATTCCTACTACTTTACAAATCATTAGTCAGACCACACATGGAGTACTGTGTACAGTTCTGGGCTCCAGTGAACAAGGCAGACATAGCAGCAGAGCTGGAGAGGGTCCAGAGGAGGGTAACTAAAGTAATAACTGGAATGGGGCAACTACAGTACCCTGAAAGATTATCAAAATTAGGGTTATTCACGTTAGAAAAAAAGACGACTGAGGGGGGGCGGAGTTAGCTGCAGAGCTAACCAGACGCAGCCTGTGGGAGCTCTGAAGAAAGTGCGTTTATAAACCGTCATAAATCGGCAAAATCTGACTTAATTTCTCCTAAAACCTCAGATCCTGACTCAGGTCATCGCCTGGATCAACAGGATACTATTTTTCCTGAAACTGAGAAGGCGAGAAGTTGCGGCCTACAGCACCCTGGTGAGCACCCATCCTGGCCGCAGAAGCCGTGCCCCGCGGCTTATGTGCCACCTGCCACCGGATTTAATAGAGATCCTCAGCAAACGATTGGTCTGTCTAAAGGAGGGAAGCGCAGCAGGCTGGAAAATCTGTGAACTGACAGCGCCGCTGGATGCGGGTCTTACTGAGCCTTGGACCGGCGAAAGTAGATCCGGCCGTAAATCGCGGCCGGTCTGAAAACAAAAGATAATCAAAAGACTACTCCGGACACCTCTCCTCAAGCGGTCATAGGAGCGGTAAGTGCCCTGAGTTGCCCCTACTAAAGAGGCAGTTAAATATAAGATCTTTGTCGATCTATTACCTGCTCCATACAAACGCCACTGGCTCTGAGCAGACCGGACCTAGCAGCCTCATCACTAGACAAATCAATCCGCCGGCCCTGAAAGAAGCGCGGCATTCAAATAGACTGCAGTGTTAATATTCATAGCAGGGCTCAGCCAGGGGCGGACTGAGAACCCTCAGGGCCCCCGGGCAAAATAAATCAAGGGCCCCCCTTACAGGCCCCACCCATGTTCTGCTGCAAGCCCCACCCTTGTCCCGCCTCCATGCCCCGCCTCCAGCCACACCCTACACAATCTTTAATAAGATTTCAAAGTTAAAGCGACACAAAAGGCACCCAGACCCCTTCAGCTCATTGATGTGGTATGGGTACAGTGTGTTATGGGGGCTCTGTGGATGGCACTGTTGTGGGGGCTCTGTGGGTGGCACTGTTGTGGGGGCTCTGTGGGTGGCACTGTTGTGGGGGCTCTGTGGGTGGCACTGTTGTGGGGGGGGATCTGTGGGTGACACATATATAGCACCTATGCTATATATGTGTCATCCACAGATCCCTCCATAACAGTGTCCCTGTGAGTGAATGATCCCCAATACAGGGTCTGGGGGCCAGCATCTGGTGCTGTAATGGCAGCGGGGCCCAGTGCAGTCACTGTATTCTATTACACCGGGCCCTGCTCACTGTAATACTAATATTCATATGTGAACAACTTGAAATCCTCTGCGATCCTCTCCCTCTGAGCTCTCTGTACTCACAAACTCAGTAGCAGGCCGGGCGGCAGCGCAACTCACTGACATCACACGCCTGCTCCGCCTGCTTCATTCATACAGTGGGAGGAGCAGGCGCATGACGTCAGTGAGTTGCGCTGCCGCCCGGCCTGCTACTGAGTTTGTGAGTACAGAGAGGGAGAGGATCACAGAGGATTTCAAGTTGTTCACATATGAATATTAATATTACAGTGAGCGGGGCCCGGTGTAATAGAATACAGTGACTGCACCGGGCCCCGCTGCCATTACCAGGCCAGCATAACATTCGGAATCGGGGTGCTGGGCACAGTGCTCCAGACTAAAAAAAATACCTAGTAGCCATTGGCTCCTGAACTGAAAAATTTAGGAGCCAAATTACATTTTTAGTCGCCAAATCAAAACTGAATCAAAATTTTGGTATCGTGACAACGCTACACCGATCAGAATGGCGTAGAGTTGTTTCAATACCAAAGTTTTGATTCGCTTTCGTCACCATAAAAAAGTATTGCGATACTCAATACCGTGCAAAAAAAAAAAACACCAAAAAAAGCTGTGTGCATTTCGCATTTTATGAAACGTTCGGCCCATAATAGAACAGTCCTATCCTATTTTTTGGGGTGACAAGGTGACTAAAAATGGCGAATGCTCACCGCATAGGAGATATTTTTTAATAATTTAATAGTTTGGACTTTTCGGACGCAGCGCTATGTAATATGTTTATTTATTGTTTATATATTTTATATGTAAAATTGGGAAAGGGGGGGATTTAAACTTAATATTTTAGGGTACTTTCACATTAGCGTTTTTCATTTCCGGCATAGAGTTCCGTCACAGGGGCTCTATACCGGAAAAGATGTCTTCAGGTCAGTCTTTTTGACTGATCAGGCAAAAGATAAAACCGCAGCATGCTACGGTTTTATCTCTGGCGAAAAAAACGGAAGATTTGCCTGAATGCCGGATCCATCCTTCCGGTTGAACCGTGCGATTTTCACGCATGGTTGCTTGGATGAAAGTCTATTCACTTTATTACTTTCCCTTATAACAACATGGTTATAAGGGAAAATAATAGCATTCTTTAATGCAGAATGTGTAGTAGAAGGTCAATATAATAAACATTGGTGGCGCAGTGCGCCCCCCCCTCCCTAGTATAATAAACATATAAACATTGGTGGCGCAGTGCACCCCCCCCCAACACCCCAGTATAATAAACATATAAACATTGGTGGGCAGTGCGCCCCCCCCCCCCCTCGCTAGTATAATAAATATATAAACATTGGTGGGCAGTGCGCCCCCCCGTCCCTAGTATAATAAATATATAAACATTGGTGGGCAGTGCGCCCCCCCCCCCTCCCTAGTATAATAAATATATAAACATTGGTGGCGCAGTGGGCAGTGCCAATGAGGGTTAAAAAAATAAATAAAAATTAACTCACCTCCACCAATTGATCGCGTAGCAGCCGGTCTTCTGTACTTTCTTCAGGACGCAGGACCTGTGGTGACATCACTGTGCTCATCACATGATCCATCACCATGGTAATGGGCCATGTGATGGAGCTCAGTGACGTCACCACAGGTCCTGAAGAAAGAACATGAGACCGGCAGCAGCTACGCGATCAATTGGAGGAGGTGAGTTAATTTTTATTTATTTATTTTAACCCTCATTGGCACTTCCCACTGCGCCACCAATGTTAATTATACTGGGGGGGGGGGGGGAGGCGCCGCACTCAATGTTGATTATACTTGGGGGGGGGGGGGGACGCCGCACTCAATGTTGATTATACTGGGGGGGGGACGACGCCGCACTCAATGTTGATTATACTGGGGGGGACGCCGCACTCAATGTTGATTATACTGGGGGGGGGGGGGGAGGCGCCGCACACAATGTTTATTATACTGGGGGGGGGGGCGCCACCAATGAAGATAACTGAGCTGTTAATACAAATGCAGGAGGCGGGTGCTGGAATCAAATAGCCGGCACCCGACCTCTATGACAGGGAGCTGCGATCAGCGGCAGTTAACCCCTCCGGTGCAGCTCCCTGTCATAGAGGTCGGGTGCCGCTATTTGATTCCGGCACCCGCCTCCTGTATTTGTATTAACAGCTCAGTTATCTTCATTGGCCACAGCCCCTCCCCCTGTCCCTCTTCTTATTGGCCGTGGCAGCAGCAGCACAGGGGGAGGGAGAGACTCTTCCACTGCGCTGCTGATAATAAATAATATTATTCTGCGGCGGGCCCCCATCCCGCCCGGGCCCTCGGACCATGCCCGAAGTGCCCGACCGTTCAGTCCGCCCCTGGGCTCAGCTGTAGCCAGAAGAAGCTACTAGAGCGGTTAACTGGAGGCACATTTATTGTTATATGCTGTGCTGCAAATTCCCATTGTTAAAATAAATACTGAAGGGTGAAGGTATTTAAAGGAGCAGAAATTATTTAAAGGCACCGCAGTACAATACTGTTAAGGCACATAAGCTCCCACTAGTGCCATCAGCCAGCAGTGGTCTCTGAATGAAGTGTTATTACAATCTTGACACTGCTACATTAGGTTAAACTGCGGCAGAAATCCCACTTTTTCCCGCGGTTTATGATCTATAAACTGACAACATAATAAGAAACCCTAAAAGGTGACTGGAAAACATCTGAGAGGCATATGGAGCTAATATAATATGCAATGAGTGTTGCTCCGGAGCCCTGACCCAGCTATATCCACAACTCATTCAGACAATGAGATGAAAAGATACTTATTTGACATCACATCAGCTTCCTCTTCTTTCTTTCATATATATATATATATATATATATATATATATATATATATATATATATATATATATATAACTAAAGCAGGACTACTACCCCCATCTGTTAATTCCTTCCTAAAGGATTTCGGATTACTGTTCTTTTAAGAGATTATGGGTAAATCCAAAGGTCATAACACAGACATCAAGACTGCTAAAACACCGAGAAAATCCTCAGACCATCTTAAAAATTTGCACAATACACCTGCAAACGACGAACCTAGCAGCATCAAAATGAAAAGCAAAAGCAAATTCTTTGCCTCTCATGACCCAGCTTCAGGGTCAGAATCTGAAGAAGAACCCCTAGAACAGGATCAGAGTGATCAGGAAGACTTAAAGAAATACATCAAAACACTGCCAACTACTGACCATATGAGGGATTTATTCAAAGAATTTACCAATACCCTTAAGACAGATCTGGCAGAAATAAAAGCTGATATAAAGAAAATATACACCAGAGTTTCCACTCTTGAAGACGCAAATGAGAAAATTGCTCAACATGCGACTCAACTTGAAGACACGGCACAAAGACAACAAAAAGAACTCTATGAGCTCAAACTACATGTTGATGATCTAGAAAATAGGTCAAGACGAAATAATTTTACATGTCAGAGGTCTAACTGAGCAAGTGGAAGATAAAGATGTTCATGGTGTTCTCCAGCAGATCTTTCTTGAATTATTAGGCAAAGAAGGGGAAGAAGACCTGGAAATCGAACGTGCGCATAGAGTATTTAAACCGAGGAATGCTCCTAAGGACTCTCCAAGAGATGTATTATGCTACATTTTGAGCTTTCGTCTTAAGGAGGACATTCTCAGGAAGGCTCGCTTAGCCAAGAGGTGGGGAAATCTCTATCTTTCAGGACGTTTCCAAATATACACTTGATAAGCGCAGGCAACTGTCGACCTTCACTAGAGCGTTGAGGGAAAATAGAATCATGTACAGATGGCTATATGCTTTCGGGATACTGATAACACATAATGGCAGACCTTTTACGGTCAGAACACCTGACGAACTGGCAACAGTTATCCCTAAACTCAATATTGGGCAATTTGAAGTTCCAGACTGGACCCAGGAAATCTCTACGGATCCATTCCCAGGCCTACCTGCAATTGAAAGATGGGAAAGACAGTTTACGCCCAAGCAGAGAAGGATGAGAGGTTTTGAGACGCCTCTCCCCAAAGCACCCAGGAAAAATGCCAGGGAGTCCTTGCCAGGCTGATGTGAGCCATATATCCTTTAACAATGTCATACAACTGTTATTGTTTACATGTTTCTATCACACTGCTCTGTCTGAAATTTAATATGTCTTTATTGCTGCTGGGTTAGTACCCCGGGTTTCACTTGTCACGTCTTCTTAACCCAGAAATACTGACATAGTCTGGTGACAGTTAGTGTCCCTACCCTTGTTGTGGAGGCACTAGGTGTTATCTGAATATATCTGATTGTTCTTTTGTTATACTCTTAAAATACCACTTGGTGTTACGTATTTTATCTCCCCCCCCCCCCCACCAAGTGGATTATCTAGTGTGAGAAACCCTGACCCACTAGGTTCTTGACGGTCTCCTAGGTGATCAGACACTGTTTTATTCCCCTCAGTACTATACTCAAAAGTTTGAGGTGTACTGACAATGTTATCCCTATGTTCTATGTCTATATACCAGTCGTCTAAACCACCAGATAAGAAAACAAAGGTATCAGGAACATGACTGAAATATCATGTGTTTCTTTTAATGCAAATGGCTTGAATATCCCTGCAAAAAGAGCCCTAATCCTAAGGCTTTTCCATAGAAACAAAGTTGATGTATTACTGTTACAGGAAACACACTTTAAGAAATCGTTCACTCCTATTACTACGCATTACTTCTACACACAATGGTTCAATGCATGCTCACCAACACAAAAGAGAAAGGGCGTTTCAATAGTTTTTAACAAAAAAATACACTTCATCAAATCGGATTTAATGGTGGACCCAGAAGGGCGGTTTATCTTTATTAAAGGTAAGATAAACGAAAAATGATTTACCTTCGCTAGCGTTTATGCCCCTAACGACAATCAAACTCCCTTTTTTAAACAACTATTTAACAAACTGGAAGACTTTGCAGAAGGTTCATTGATTGTAGGGGGAGACCTTAATCTTCCCCTGGAACCAAACTTAGATAATTCCCATGGTAAAATTCATGTCACTGCTCGTACTCTGAGGGTAGTTAAAAAACTTCTCCAACAAACTCAGTTAGTGGATGCTTGGAGAGCAATAAATCCTACGGTTAAGGACTATTCATTCTTCTCCAAAGTTCATAAAACCTACACTAGGATTGGTTACCTTTTTGTCAATCAAAATGACTTAAGTTTTATCAAAAAGATTGAGTACGACCCGATCCTGCTCTCTGATCATGCCCCGCTTAGAATGACCTTGACCTATGGCCTTACCAATAAAACTCCAGGACTGTGGAGACTGAACGAAAGTCTGCTGTCGAGAAAGGAGAATTTAGACCTATTATCTAGACATATTAATAACTTTTTTAATGAAAATCTGGGAGATAGTAAATGTAACGCCCTCATCTGGGAAACTCCTAAGGCGGGTTTGAGAGGCACCTTAATTCAGATAGGTGCGAGGCAGAAAAAAGCCAAACAAAAGGAAATGGATGAAATTCTGCATAAAATTTAGGGCCCCTAAAATGCCAGGGCAGTATAAATACCTCACATGTGACCCCATTTTGGAAAGAAGACACCCCAAGGTATTCAATGAGGGGCATGGCGAGTTCATAGAAAAAAAAAAATTTGGCACAAGTTAGCGGAAATTTAGTTTTTTTTTTTCTCACAAAGTCTCCCTTTCCACTAACTTGGGACAAAAAGGGGTCACATGTGGGGTATTTATACTGCCCTGGCATTTTAGGGGCCCTAAAGCGTGAGAAGAAGTCTGGAATATAAATGTCTAAACTAAAGTTTAGTCTTACCGGTAAACGGTTTTCCAGGAGTCCGACATGACAGTACCCACTGGAGGATGTCCAATTGGATATCTGTAGGGACAGGAAGCGTGAAAAGGTTAAAAGGCCCCTCCCCTACCCTCCCACCAGTGTTCTTTCCAATTACTACACCAGATAGGATCCAAACCATTTATTGAACTTTCATGTTAATCTCACATTGGAAAGGTAATTTAAGGACCCTGGCAATAATCGAAAAGAAATATGGGGGGGAAAATAACGGGTACTGTCATGTCGGACTCCTGGAAAACCGTTTACCGGTAAGACTAAACTTTAGTTTCCAGGACGTCCCTCCATGACAGTACCCACTGGAGAACTACCAGCTAAATAACTAGGGGGGGGACCACAGCCTGAAGGACCTTACGACCGAACGCTAGGTCCTGGTTGGCCAGAGAATCTAGTCTATAATGCTTAACAAATGTAGAGAAACTGGACCAGGTAGCGGCCCTGCAAATCTGCTCCACTGAAGCATCTGCTTTTTCTGCCCATGACGATGCCACTGCTCTGGTGGAGTGGGCTCTTATAGATAAAGGGCAAGTAAGTCCCTTCTGTCTGTAAGCCTCTCGAATCAAGTCTCTGATCCAACGGGCTAGAGTCTGTTTCGAGGCCTTGCTGCCTCTGTTCCTTCCACCAAATGAAACAAAGAGGTTCTGAGATTTTCTCCACGGCGCCGTCCTCTGAAGGTAAGAGAGAATGGATCTTCTTACGTCCAGGCAGTGGAATCTTTCTTCCTTTGCATTCTTGGGGGAGGCACAAAAGGAGGGAAGGATTATTTCCTGGTTCCTGTGAAACGGAGATACCACCTTTGGTAAAAAGGACTGATCTTCACAGAGAGGTTGAAGGATGTCGCTAAGGAAAGAACTAAAAATGAGTTTGATAAGATAGTACTAAAGGGCACTGGCCCACAATCCATTTCTCTCTTATATTCCCAACTTCGGGAGATAATGGGAGACGGACTGCCACAACTGGCTTTTCGTCCATGGGAGCGTATCTTAGAGGATGGTGAGGCAGGAGATAAGATCTTAAAAGGATGGTGGGCGTTAAGGAACTCGGTCATAAATGAAACCTGGAGGGACACACAGTTCAGGATAATGCACAATGCCATATATGCTTTCAATCTCCCGGCGGCGCCTGACAAACCGGACAGGATCACTAGTTGTCCAAAGTGTAAAGTGATGCACACCGATCTATATCATGGTTTATGGTCCTGCCCTCAAATTCAAAGCCTGTGGTCCCAGGTAGCCCAGATCTCAAAGGATAGCTGGAACCTGAAGATCCCGTTAAGCCCGATGATCTTTTTGTTTCATTATTGGGAGGAACTAAAGGATGGGGTCCCTGTGGAGCGTAGACTGCCTACTCTCTTCCATGCACTTTGCATGGTTACCAAGAGGAGCATTTTGCAACGCTGGCTTCAGCCTCTGGTCCCTTCTAGGGATGACATTCTAGCTAGTCTTATATAACTGTTAGCTTTAGAACGAGGAGATGTAATAAGACATAAGGAAGGGAAGGGAGGCAAGTTTCTTAGGAAATGGAGAGGTTTTCTAATCCAGTTCTTTACTGATACCGAGATTGATGATATTATGAAACCTTTTACACTTACAAAGTGGTATTTAGAGGAGCAATTGAAAGGGACGCTAGGTCGCTTGGCACAATGATAGAGAATTTGCCCATATGTCGACATGATATTGTTGGCCCTTGTTTGGCATGAAGCTTGGCAATTGTTCTGGCAGGACAAAAAAGAGAAAAGAAAGTTAATTGGTTTTGATTTGGGGTTGGGAGGATGGGAGGGTGGGGGCTTAGGTTTTTGGTGGGAGGGGGTGGGGGAAACGCCTTAGGAGGAACTTGTCTCTTGGGGTCATTCTGTTACGTATCTCTAAACTGCCTAATCAGGTGTTAATGTATGCTTTATGGAAAATAATATGTAACAGACATGCTGTGCTTTGTTCTCTGTATTCTTTGTACTTTATGTTACATCCTTTCAATGAAAATAAAAATTGTCTTTAAAAAAATAAATAAAAAAGGACTGATCTAATTTTAAAATGACTCGGTCATCCAGAATCTTCAAGAAAGGTTCCCTGATGGAGAGGGCCTGAATCTCACCAATTCTACGAGCTGTGGTAATGGCTAGTAGAAAGACAGTTTTTAAGGAAAGTAATTTATCCGATAACTGGTCAATAGGTTCAAAGGGAGAACCACAAAGACCCTCTAAGACTATATTTAAGTCCCATGGGGGGGACCGTCTGCCTAATAGTAGGTCTCAACCTGGAAATTGATTTAACAAATCTTCTAATCCACCTGTGGTCTGCCAGAGGGGTATCAAGAAAACTACTCAAAGCCGAAATCTGGACTTTAAGGGTACTGGGTTTTAGGCCCAAATCGAAACCTGGCTGTAAGAAGTCCAGAATGCAGCCTATAGACGGGACAGAGATCCCTGGATGAGTGTCTGAGAGCCATGATGTAAACCTCCTCCATATTTTTAAGTATATGGCTGAGGTTACAGGTGTAACAGTCCTACAGGCTCACCTGAGTCAGAGGACCGCTGGCTGGAGGTAGGAGTGGAGCCCAGTGGCAAGGACCGCAGGCAGGTAGTAGGTGCAGGAAGTCTGGCAGAGGCGTAGTCGGTAGGCAGGCGGTGGGTCAGGGCAGGCGGCAGTAAGCGTAGTCAGACAATCCGGATGGCAACGGTGGTAGCAGTTCAGTAGGTAGGGACAAGCAGAAGAGTAGTCGGTAGGCAGGCGGTGGGTCAGGGCAGGCGGCAGTAAGCGTAGTCAGACAATCCGGATGGCAACGGTGGTAGCAGTTCAGTAGGTAGGGACAAGCAGAAGAGTAGTCGGTAGGCAATTCCTGGTCAGCAGTGGACTTCCAGTTGTAGCAAGAGCAGCAGATGAGGAGAAGCTTGATCAAGGCTCAGGAGCTCAATAATCAGCAAGCTAGAGTGCAAGGGGCTGGACTTATATAGGGAAGTACCAGGTGTGGGGAATCAAGGGTGATGAGCAAGGCTTGGCAAGACTGAGGTTACATAATAGGTTTCAGGGAGTAATGTCCAGAGAGGACGGTAGCCTAGTAAGCAGGGCTACCGCCTGGGATGTGGCTGGTCACGGGTTCAAATCCCGACAACAGGTTTGCTGCTCTGCTGCAAGGTTGAAATTACCTTATCTGACAGGCCTTTACTTCTCAGGATCCAGGCTGTTAGTTTTAGTTTCTCGAGGTTCGGGTGTTCCAGGGGCCCCTGTACGAGAAGGTCCTTCCTTCCTGGAAGGGTTATTGGATCGTCTAGGAGTAAATCCTTCAACAGCGGGAACCAGGCTCTCTTCGGCCAGGCCGGGGCTATCAGAATAAGGGTCGTTGAGCAAGCCTTTAGCTTCTTCAGGACCAAAGGAATCAAGGGAAATGGAGGGAAGGCATATGCCAGGTCTATGTCCCAATCCTGGGATAGGCGTCTACCCCTAGCGGATTGTCTCTGGGGTTCAGAGAGAAGAACTGATTCACTTGGGCGTTCCTCCTGGAAGCAAATAAGTCTATCTGTGGGAACCGCCAATGGTGGCAGATCTGAAGGAAAACCTCCCGGTTTAGGCACCATTCGCCTGCGTCGAGACAGTGTCTGCTTAGAAAGTCTGCCGCTGAGTTTTCTGCTCCCTTTAGGTGAACGGCCGTCACTGAGAGGATCTTCCTCTCTGCCCAGTGAAAAAAAATTTCTGACAAGACCTGAAGATGATGGTTTCTGGTTCCCCCCTGCCTCTTCAGGTAACACACTGTAGTCATGTTGTCTGACAGAATTCTGATGTGGTGGTTGGAGAGAATGAATTCGGCCGATTTTAGAGTCTTCCATACCGCCTTCAATTCCCTGTAATTTGAGGACCTGTGGCTGTCCAGGCTGGACCATCTGCCCTGGAAGACATGATCCTTCAGATGAGCACCCCAGCCCCACTGGCTTGCATCCGTGGTGATGACTATGGATGGAGACGGGTTCCAGGCCACCCCCTTCCTTAGATTTTCGGGGTTGGTCCACCACGAAAGGGAATTTAGACACTGTTTTGTAAGCGTTATCTTTGAGTCTAGGGAATGATGATGCCTGTCCCATGATGTCAGGATTGCGGACTGTAGGATCCTGGAATGAAACTGAGCCCACGGGATCACTGATATACACGATGTCATCAGGCCCAGAATCTTCATTGCCTCTCTTAGAGTATGGACCTTCCTTTTTTGGAACGACACTATCTTCCCCCTTATGATCTCCTGCTTGGACTCTAGAAGGAAGGAAAATTGATTTCTTGTGTCCAAGAGAACTCCCAGGAATTGTTTTCTGGTGCTTGGTATTAGGTCGGATTTGGGATAATTTATTATCCAGCCGAGATCCTTGAAAAGAGCCATGGTCTGATGGATGCTGCTCTCGAGGTTCAGTTTGGTGTCTGCTATTAGGAGAAAATCGTCGAGGTATGGAACAATCCTTATCTGCTGTTCTCTCAGATACGCCACTACCTCCGTGATGACCTTTGTAAAAATGCGAGGGGCCGACGAAATTCCAAAGGGGAGACACTGGAACTGATAATGAAGGAGAGTCCCCTCCTGGATGACTGCAAACCTGAGATATTTTTGGTGTAGAGGATGAATCGGGATGTGATAATACGCATCCTTCAGGTCCATGGTACATAGTAGATCTCCAACTGAAATTAACGGGATTTCTGATCTTATGGATTCCATCTTGAACTTGTGATAGGCTACTGACTTGTTCAGGGACTTCAGGTTGATAATTGTCCTGTAAGATCCATCCGGTTTTTTTATTAGAAAGAGACTTGAATAGTGACCCAAGTACTTTTGATCTTCCGGAACCTGGACTATAGCATTTAATTTTAGAAGCTTCTGTAAGTCCAGACCTAACTGATTTTGTTGCCCCACTGAATGGAATTTGGTGATTAGAAATCTTTTCGGGGGAGGACCGCAAAATTCTAATTTTACCCCTTCTCGGATGGAATTGAGGATCCACTGATTTTGGGTAACCCGAGTCCAGGATTCCCAAAACAAGCGGAGCCTGCCCCCTACTGGCCTGATGTCATTGCTTGCTTGGGCCTGAGTTAGGATTGAAGAGGAAACCCCTACCTCTCCCTCCTTTAGGGTAGCTCCATCTACCCGTTTTACCTTTTCCACTCTCTGAGGATGTAAACTGCCTAGAGGTTTTACGAAAGGGCTGTACTGGTTTCTTTGCTTTTTCTTCTGGAAACCCCTTCTTTTTTGTCCGCTGCACTTTCCAAAATGGAATCGAGGACCTGGCCAAAAAGGTATGCTCCGGTAAAGGGGATTGCACATAGTTTATTTTTTGAGGCAATGTCTCCCGTCCAGGATTTGAGCCAGAGGGCCCGTCTTGCTGTGTTTGTAAGGGCGTCATTTCTGGCTGTGAAACGAATAGACTCTGCCGAAGCGTCTGCCATGAAGGACGCTGCAATCTTTAGTAAAGGTAAGGACTCAAGTATTTCTTCCCTGGAAGTTTTCATTTTGAGATGCTCTTCCAGTTGCTCAAGCCATAGGCACATGGCGCGAGCTACCGAGGTTGCTGCAATATTAGCATTAATAGTAGCCGCCGAAGATTCCCAGGCTTTCTTTAGAAGACCATCCATCTTCCGATCCATGGGGTCATTTAACTGTGAGGAATCCTCGAATGGTATGGACGTCTTCTTCACCACTTTGGCTACCTGGATGTCGACTTTTGGAATCTCATCCCAAAGTTTTGTTTCCTCCGGGTTGAAAGCCAGCCTGCTTTTAAATTCTCTGGGTACATAGAGCTTTTTGTCGCCCTCTTCCCACTCATCTTTGATAAGATCCTGTAAATACGAATTCACCGGGAAAAGCTTTCTTTTCCTGGGCCTTAATCCGCCGAACATCTCGTCCTGTACTGAACGTTTCGGCTCCTCCTCCTCAACCGCCATGGTCTGCCTCACTGCTGTTAGGAGCGAGTCAAGATGTTCTGAGGAAAACAGAAATCTCTTGGGTTCCTCTGACACGGAAGGGGGGGATCTCCTCCTCCAATTCGTCCAAAGGATACCCGGTTTCCTCCTCCGACTCTGATACCACATGTACTCTGGCACGCTTGGACGGAGGGGAAGAGGGAACTGGAAGGGGGCTGACTCATTCCTGCCGCCTGTACTTCCTCTCGGACAATGGTTCTCAGCTCCTCCAGAAAGGGTGGTTGTTCCTCCTTCAGGATTTTTGCCAAGCAATCCGTGCAGAGGGCCTTCTTATACGACTAAGAAAGCTTCTTAGTGCACGTAGCACATTTCCTAGCTTTTTTTCTGGAGTCTCCATGTGGTTTATGTCCCGTCTCCTTTTCCACCTTAATAGGGGGAGAAGGAGATATAAAACTGGTTCAAAAGGATTTTTGACCTAACCAGCAGGATACTACTTACAGTATTCTGGATGAGGGGGTTAGCTACCGCATCTAGCCTGCTCAAACCCTGGGCCTTCATGATGTACCGCCTGGAGCACACATCACAGCGTTTTTTAAAAGGATCTTACCTTACTGGCCCTTCCCTCATCGCCGCCCGGATCCGCCTCCTCTTCCGGGGGACTCTTCCTAAGAGGAGTCGACCCCACATGCGAAGCCTCCGGCTGAGGCCTCCAGCATGAATGCGCGCCGGTATCCTGGATACGTCACTTCCGGGTCGCACAGGAAGTGACGTGGAACGCATCATCCGAGGAGGACGGAGCATCTGTGCGCAGAGCTCCATCGGAGAAGCCGCAACAGCGTCCTGGTACCGCGGCGTTGAAAAAAAAGGTACCCGGAAAGCTAGGGGACCCCTTCCCCGAGGGGTGCTGGCTTTAGGCCGCAACGGAGGCTGAAGAGGAGAGGCATGAGCCCCCCGACCAGCCTGGCCTAGTGCTGTTCCCTACAAGTAGCAGGGATCCCTTCTCACAGCTCCTATCCCCGTAGGGACAGGAAGAACACTGGTGGGAGGGGCCTTTTAACCTTTTCACGCTTCCTGTCCCTACAGATATCCAATAGGACATCCTCCAGTGGGTACTGTCATGGAGGGACGTCCTGGAAAATTTTTTACGCATTTGGATTCAGTGAGGGGTATGGTGAGTTCATGTGAGATTTTATTTTTTGTCACAAGTTAGTGGAATATGAGACATTGTAAGAAAAAAAAAAAAACATCAATTTCCGCTAACTTGTGCCAAAAAAAAAAAAATGTCTGAATAGAGCCTTACAGGGGGGTGATCAATGACAGGGGGGTGAGCAGGGAGTCTATATAGGGTGATCACCCCCCTGTCAGGCTCCATTCAGATGTCCGTATGTGTTTTGCGGATCCGATCCATGTGTCCGTGGATCCGTAAAACACATACGGACGTCTGAATGGAGCCGTACAGGGGGGTGATCAGGGAGTCTATATGGGGTGATCACCCACCTGTCATTGATCACCCCCCTGTAAGGCTCCATTCAGACGTATGTATGTTTTGCGGATCCGATCCATGGATCCGTAAAACACATACGGACGTCTGAATGGAGCCTTACAGGGGGGTGATCAATGACAGGGGGGTGATCAGGGAGTCTATATGGGGTGATCAGGGGTTAATAAGTGACGGAGGGGGTGTAGTGTAGTGCTTGGTGGTACTTATTACAGAGCTGCCCTTTTCCTCTGGTGGTCTAATATACCTGTTAGGGGTTAAAAAAATGGCATCTACAGCCTGCCAGCAAACGATCGCCGCTGGCAGGCTGTAGATCCTCTCGCTTACATGCAGTTCCTGTGAGCGCGCGCCTGTGTGAGCGCGTTCACAGGAAATCTCGCGTCTCGCGAGATGACACGTATATGCGTCTAGGAGGAATGAATCGACTGCCGCCAGGATGCATCACTGCGTTAGGCGGTCGGTAAGCAGTTAAAAGCATCCTAAAATCTCATTGTGAGAGGTACATACCGTATGGGAATAAAAGGTTAAGAAACAAAAAGAAACCAATGTGAATAAACAGAACTGTAAAGAAAGCAATAAATGACAAAAAGAAAGCATATAAAACACTAAAACAGGAGGGTAGCACGGAAGCACTAAAAAACTAAGGAAAAAAATAGAACATGTAAAAAACAAATAAAAGCGGCCAAACTAGAGACCGAGAGATTAATTGCCAAAGTGTAACAGTCCTACAGGCTCACCTGAGTCAGAGGACCGCTGGCTGGAGGTAGGAGTGGAGCCCAGTGGCAAGGACCGCAGGCAGGTAGTAGGTGCAGGAAGTCTGGCAGAGGCGTAGTCGGTAGGCAGGCGGTGGGTCAGGGCAGGCAGCAGTAAGCGTGGTCAGACAATCCGGATGGCAACGGTGGTAGCAGTTCAGTAGGTAGGGACAAAGCAGAAGAGTAGTCGGTAGGCAATTCCTGGTCAGCAGTGGACTTCCAGTAGTAGCAAGAGCAGCAGATGAGAAGTTTGATCAAGGCTCAGGAGCTCAATAATCAGCAAGCTGGAGTGCAAGGGGCTGGACTTATATAGGGAAGTACCAGGTGTGGGGAATCAAGGGTAATGAGCAAGGCTTGGCAAGACTGAGGTTATATAATAGGTTTGAGGGAGGAATGTCCAGAGAGGACGGTAGCCTAGTAAGCAGGGCTACGCCTGGGACGTAGCTGGTCACGGGTTCGAATCCCGACACAAAACGTAAAACTAACCCCTTCAATTATATAAATGTTAAAAAGTATAAATCTGAAGGTGTCGGCCCTTTAAAGAGTAATGAGGGGGGAGTCGCAGAGAGTGACGAGGAGAAAGCAAAGCTGTTAAATATTTTTTCTCTCCAATGTATTCACTGAGGAAAATAAACAGTCAGAAGAATTGCTGAATGTTGAAATAAATTCCCCATTAAAAGGGTCCTGTCTGACCCAGGAAGAAGTACAACAGCGACTTAAAAAGATTAACCGCCTCCGGACCGCCTAACGCAGGATCGCGTTCAAGGCGGCAGCTCCAGGCAGAGTCACGCATCTATGCGTCATCTCGCGAGACGCGAGATTTCCTGTGAACGCGCGCACACAGGCGCGCGCGTTCACAGGATCGGAAGGTGAGCTAGTGGATCTACAGCCTGCCAGCGACGATCTACAGCCTGCCGGTTGTAGATGCGATTTTTTTAACCCCTAACAGGTATATTAGACGCTGTTTTGATAACAGCGTCTAATATACCTGCTACCTGGTCCTCCGGTGGTCCCTTTTGCTTGGATCGACCACCAGAGGACATAGGCAGCTCAGTAATAAGTAGCACCAAACACCACTACACTACACCTCCCCCTGTCACTTATTAACCCCTTATTAACCCCTGATCACCCCATATAGACTCCCAGATCACCCCCCTGTCATTGATCACCCCCCTGCAAGGCTCCATTCAGACATCCGTATGTTTTTTACGGATCCACGGATACATGGATCGGATCCGCAAAACATATACGGACGTCTGAATGGAGCCTTATGGGGTGATATATAAGGGGGGTGATCAATGACAGGGGGGTGATCACCCCATATAGACTCCCTGATCACCCTCCTGTCATTGATCACCCCCCTGTAAGGCTCCATTCAGACGTCCGTATGTTTTTTACGGATCCACGGATACATGGATCGGATCCGCAAAACACATACGGACGTCTGACTGGAGCCTTACAGGGGGGGTGATCAATGACAGCGGGGTGATCACCCCATATAGACTCCCTGATCACCCCCCTGTAAGGCTCCATTCAGACATCCGTATGTGTTTTGCGGATCCGTGGATCTGCAAAACACGGACAACGCGGATCCGCAAAACACATACGGACGTCTGAATGGAGCCTTACAGGGGAGTGATCAACCCATATAGACTCCCTGATCACCCCCCTGTCATTGATTACCCCCCTGTTATTGATCACCCCCCTGTAAGGCTCCATTCAGACGTCCGTATGTGTTTTGCGGATCGGTGGATCCGCAAAACACGGACACCGCGGATCCGCAAAACACATACAGACGTCTGAATGGAGCCTTACAGGGGGGTGATTAATGACAGGGGGGTGATAACCCCATATACACTTCCTGATCATCCCCCTGTAAGGCTCCATTCAGACATTTTTTTTGGCCCAAGTTAGCGGAAATTATTATTATTATATTTTTTTTTTCTTACAAAGTCTCATATTCCACTAACTTGTGTCAAAAAATAAAATCTCACATGAAGTCCCCATACCCCTCACGGAATCCAAATGCGTAATTTTTTTTAGACATTTATATTCCAGACTTCTTCTCACGCTTTAGGGCCCCTAAAATGCCAGGGCAGTATAAATACCCCACCCCATTTCGGAAAGAAGACACCCCAAGGTATTCCGTGAGGGGCATATTGAGTCCATGAAAGATTGACATTTTTGTCCCAAGTTAGCGGAAAGGGAGACTTTGTGAGAAAAAAAAAAAATAATCTATTTCCGCTAACTTGTGCCAAAAAAATTCTATGAACTCGCCATGCCCCTCATTGAATACCTTATTATATTCAGAAAAAGACCGGCACTCACTATTAGCGATTCAGTTGGCTTTATTCAAAGCTCAAAGCATTCAAGGAAGCGACACGTGTTTCGGCTCAACACTGAGCCTTTGTCAAGCATAGTGAATTGAATTACAAGAAAATTTAAATACAGCGCCATATCCGGCGTTCAGACGCGGTGACGTCATACTGTCATGGTTACAATGTATACACAAAATGAATGAATAGTTACAACTGAGGTTTCAAATCATTGAACAGATACAGCAACCACGTAGAGGGGGCAACAGGTTATTAATGTTAAAAAAACGGGAAAGCTACTGGATTCACACTCTGCAGTAGTGATGTCGCGAACATAAAATTTTCAGTTCGCGAACAGCGAACGCGAACTTCCGCAAATGTTCGCGAACTGGCGAACCGGGCGAACCGCCATAGACTTCAATAGACAGGCGAATTTTAAAACCCACAGGGACTCTTTCTGGCCACAATAGTGATGAGAAAGTTGTTTCAAGGGGTCTAACACCTGGACAGTGGCATGCCGGAGGGGGATCTATGGCAAAACTCCCATGGAAAATTACGTAGTGGACGCAGAGTCGGGTTTTAATCCATAAAGGGCATAAATCAACTAACATTCCTAAATTGTTTGGAATAACGTGCTTTAAAACATCCAGTGTGTGTATACGATCAGGTATGATGTTGTATCGATCAGGTAGTGTAAGGGTTACGCCCGCATCACAGACATTGACAGACCAAACTCCCCTTTTAATGCACCGCAAACAGTTCATTTGCACAACCGCAAACTCCCCATTTGCACAAGGTTGGATACCAAGCTAGCCACGTCCCGGTGATGTCATTGAAGGTTTCTTCCTCCACCCAGCCACGTACAACACCAAGGGTCCCCGAAAGGTCAATTGAATTGATTTTTCGAACGGGGAGATGGTTAAAAAAACGCTGGCTCCCTCCCCTTTGTTTTTATCCACGGTGACTGCGTCTGCGCCGTGCAATTTACTGTCACACCCGATATGAGTGGTATTTTCTGTAGTACTATTCTCATCAGTTTAATCCCTCTAACGTCCCCGACTCCCCAATCTGGGGGCCATTTATTAAACAGATTTTTCGGACGGGGAGATGGTTAAAAAAACGCTGGCTCCCTCCACTCTGTTTTAATCCACGGTGACTGCGTCTGCGCCGTGCAATTTACTGTCACACCCGATATGAGTGGTATTTTCTGTAGTACTATTCTCATCAGTTTAATCCCTCTAACGTCCCCAATCTGGGTGCCATTTATTGAATAGATTTTTCGAACGGGGAGATGGTTAAAAAAAACCTGGCTCCCTCCACTCTGTTTTAAACCACGGTGACTGCGTCTGCGCCGTGCAATTTACTGTCACACCCGATATGAGTGGTATTTTCTGTAGTACTATTCTCATCAGTTTAATCCCTCTAACGTCCCCAATCTGGGTGCCATTTATTGAATAGATTTTTCGAACGGGGAGATGGTTAAAAAAACGCTGGCTCCCTCCACTCTGTTTTAAACCACGGTGACTGCATCTGCGCCGTGCAATTTACTGTCACACCCGATATGAGTGGTATTTTCTGTAGTACTATTCTCATCAGTTTAATCCCTCTAACATCCCCAATCTGGGGGCCATTTATTAAATAGATTTTTTGAACGGGGAGATGGTTAAAAAAACGCTGGCTCCCTCCACCGATATGAGTGGTATTTTCTGTAGTATTATTCTCATCAGTTTAATCCCTGTTACGTCCCATATCAGGAATTGCCTTTTATGAAAAAAAATTTAGGCCGGGTACCTTCGACTGCCTTCACAGTGACAGACCAAACTCTCATACACTAAACTGAATTGATTTCAGGAACCGGGAGATGGAAAAAGCAGCTTGGTCGGTCCTCTTACTCCCAAATTGGGGCACTGCGCGTGCACAGAGCAATGTGCTGTGACACCCTATATGAGTGGTGTCTTAACTAGTACTATTGCTATCAGTTTAATCCCTGTTACGGACCCTATCCGGTCGAATTGATTAACCATT
This sequence comes from Bufo bufo, assembly GCF_905171765.1. Classification (NCBI taxonomy): domain Eukaryota; kingdom Metazoa; phylum Chordata; class Amphibia; order Anura; family Bufonidae; genus Bufo; species Bufo bufo. The sequence continues at coordinate 197,191 of NW_024399986.1, forward strand.
GTCGAATCCCCCATTGACATCCCCCTTATAAGCTGTGTAAAGCATATTTTTTAGTTTGGTTTTGAACTGCTGCATCCTTTCCGACTTTTGGTAATTTGGTAACATTTCTGCCACTTTCTGCTTATACCGGGGGTCTAGTAGCGTGGCCACCCGATCGCTTTTGGTCTGACCATAATGAAGCAACGGCCTTATCATCTGGGGTGTGGCAACATTGCCAACACACTTTTATAGAGGTGATGATGATTGCTTCATTGTGATACGCAAGCCCCTTCACCACAACAAGGTAACGATCACGAAGGGGAATTGACACTTGTATGTGCCTTTTTTTTTTGGTTTGTTTTTGCAGCCACAGTGCTGCACCATAGGACAGAAAAATTAGGCATGTACACATGCCTGAAAAATAATGGCACTGTTGCAGACGCTATTGTAGCAGCGGCCGGAAAAATTTATGTTTTCCAGGCAGAAAAGTGACTAAAACATTACGGCTTGAACCCTAGTTGGTGGTGGAGAATTCACGAAAGTCATCCGGTATGCAGACATTAAATACAGCAGCGTGGGGACCATTTTGAGGCCAAGGCATGTAATCAGGCCTTTTGTTAGTCAAACGTATCCCCCACTGTCAGTCCCTTCGGGATCCATGCCTCATTCATCTTTATGAAGGTGAGGTAATCAACACTTTTTTGACCGAGGCGACTTCTCTTGTCAGTGACAATGCCTCCTGCTGCACTGAAGCTCCTTTCTGACAGGACACTTGAAGCAGGGCAGGCCAGAAGTTCTATCGCAAACTGGGATAGCTCAGGCCACAGGTCAAGCCTGCACACCCAGTAGTGAAGGGGTTCATTGCTCCTCAGAGTGTCGATATCTGCTGTTAAGGCGAGGTAGTCTGCTACCTGTCGGTCGAGTCGTTCTCTAAGGCTGGATCCCGAAGGGCTGTGGCGATGAGTAGGACTGAAAAAGCTCCGCATGTCCTCCATCAACAACACATCTGTAAATCGTCCAGTCCTTGCCGCCGTGGTAGGAGGAGGATTACACTCACCTCTTCCCCTGTTAGATTCCCGTTGTGCTGTGACATCTCCCTTATAAGCTGTGTAAAGCATATTTTTTAGTTTGGTTTTGAACTGCTGCATCCTTTCCGACTTTCGGTAATTTTGTAACATTTCTGCCACTTTCTGCTTATACCGGGGGTCTAGTAGCGTGGTCACCCAGTACAGATCGTTCTCCTTTATCCTTTTTATACGTGGGTCCCTCAACAGACATGACAGCATGAAAGACCCCATTTGAACAAGGTTGGATGCAGAGCTTCTCATTTCCCGTTCCTCGTCCTCACTGATGTCATTGACGGTCTGTTCTTCCCCCCAGCCACGTACAACACCATGGGTCCCAGATAGGTGACAACAACGAGCACCCTGGGGTGCCTGCTGTGGTTGGTCTTCCTCCTCCTCAAAGCCGCCACATTCCTCCTCTGACTCCTCTTCCTCATACTCCTCTTCCAGCGTTGCTGCAGGTCCGGCAAGCGATGATGACAAGGCTGTTTCTGGTGGTGATGGTGACCACAACTCTTCCTCTTCCTCTTCACGCTCATCTACAGCCTGATCCAGAACTCTTCGCAGGGCACGCTCCAGGAAGAAAACAAATGGGATGAGGTCGCTGATGGTGGCTTCGGTGCGACTGACTAGGTTTGTCACCTCCTCAAAAGGACGCATAAGCCTACAGGCATTGCGCATGAGTGTCCAGTAACGTGGCAAAAAGATTCCCAGCTCCGCAGAGGCTGTCCTAGCACCCCGGTCATACAAATACTCGTTGACGGCTTTTTCTTGTTGGAGCAGGCGGTCGAACATTAGGAGTGTTGAATTCCAACGTGTCGGGCTGTCGCATATCAAGCGCCTCACTGGCATGTTGTTTCGCCGCTGAATATCGGAAAAGTGCGCCATGGCCGTGTAGGAACGCCTGAAATGGCCACACACCTTCCTGGCCTGCTTGAGGACGTCCTGTAAGCCTGGGTACTTAGACACAAAACGTTGTACGATGAGATTCAACACATGTGCCATGCACGGCACATGTGACAACTTGCCCAAATTTAATGCCGCCAACAGATTGCTTCCATTGTCACACACCACTTTGCCGATCTCCAGTTGGTGCGGGGTCAGCCACTGATCCACCTGTGCGTTCAGGGCGGACAGGAGTGCTGGTCCTGTGTGGCTCTCTGCTTTCAGGCAAGTCAACCCCAAGATAGCGTTACACTGTCGTATCCGGGATGTGGAATAGCCCCTGGGGAGCTGGGGGGAATCAGTTGATGTGCAGCCAGACGCCGCAGCAGAAGAGGACTCAGCCGAGGAGGAAATTAAAGAGGATGGAGTAGGAGTAGAGGAGGTGGCAGTAGGTCTGCCTGCAAGTCGTGGTGGTGTCACCAACTCCGCTGCAGAGCCACGCATTCCATGCTTGTCAGCCGTCAGCAGGTTGACCCAATGCGCAGTATACGTGATATACCTGCCCTGACCGTGCTTTGCAGACCAGGTATCAGTGGTCAGATGGACCCTTGCCCCAACACTGTATGCCAGAGATGCCATGACTTCCTTTTCAATGACATGGTAGAGGTTTGGGATTGCCTTTTTTGAAAAAAAATTTCGTCCGGGTACCTTCCACTGTGGTGTCCCAATAGCGACAAATTTTTTGAAGGCCTCAGACTCTACCAGCTGGTATGGTAAAAGCTGGCGGGCTAAGAGTTCCGTCAAGCCAGCTGTCAGTCGCCGGGCAAGGGGGTGACTTTGTGACATTGGCTTCTTATGCTCAAACATGTCCTTGACAGACACCTGACTGTGGGCAGATGAGCAGGAACTGCTGAAGGTGAGAGATGGAGTGGCGGGTGGTTGAGAGGGGGCAGGGAGGACAGCAGTGGTTGACGTGGCTGAAGATGCAGGACCAGGAGGAGCATGGTGGCTTTGAGTTTGTGTGCTGCTTGTACTCATGTGTTGATCCCATAGGCGTTTGTGATGTGAGATCATGTGCCTTCGCAAAGCAGTTGTACCAAGGTGGGTGTTGGACTTCCCACGACTCAGTTTCTTTTGGCACAGGTTGCAAATGGCATTGCTTTTATCAGAGGCAGACACACAAAAAAAATGCCACACTGCTGAGCTTTGCAATGACGGCATTCTAGTGGTGGCAACAGCATGCGTTGACTGGCGTGCTGTCTGGCTGACCCCAGGTGCCGATACATGCTGTCTGACTGTGCCACTAACTCCTTGCGACGACCTCCCCCTGCTTCCAACTCGTCTCCTCATTCTCTCTGTCTCCCCTTCAGAACTTTCCCCCTCTTCTTCTCTTCGAGCAGGCACCCACGTGGCATCCGTGGACACATCGTCATCATCAACCGCTTCACTTGTATCTGACACCTCAGCAAAGGAAGCAGCAGCGGGTACAACATCATCATCATCACACTGTACGTCCATGTGTGTAATCCTGCCTGACTGAGACATATCCCCGTAATCTACATCATCTGGCAATAATGGTTGCGCATCACTAATTGCATCCAACTGATGTGTAAATAACTCCTCTGACGGATCAAGTGAAGCGGCTGTGGTGGCTGTGGTGGTAGTGGCGACGGGCGGGTGCGTGGTAACTTGAGAGCAGGTGACCGAAGCTGAGTTGGAGGAGGATGGTGCGTCAAGGTTCTTAGCGGAAGCTGTTGAAGATTGGGTGTCCTGTCTAAGCCAGTCAACTACGTCCTCTGAATTTTTCGGGTTCAGGGTACGTGGCCTCTGAAAACTGGGCATTATTCCAGGGACAGTGGAAATCACAGCACCACGACCACGACGGCCCCTGCGGGGTGGCCTGCCTCTGCCTGTCATTTTTTTTTTAGATAAGTGGTACTACGCGTGCTAGGTACTGTGCCACCCGGTATGAGTGGTTGGCACTGGCAGTGGGCACACTACAGTCTGTGGAAGTGGGCCTGACACACACTGGCAGCAGGCAAGCAACTGAATTTAGACTACTGGCTAAAAATTAAATGCCTTATTTATCGGCAAGCTACTGTGCCACCCGGTATCAGTGGTTGGCACTGGCAGTGGGCACACTACAGTCAGTGGAAGAGGGCCTGACACACACTGGCAGCAGGCAAGCAACTGAAATTACACTAAAGTGTAAAAATTAAATGCCTTATTTATCGGCAAGCTACTGTGCCACCCGGTATGAATGGTTGGCACTGGCAGTAAGCACACTACAGTCAGTGGAAGAGGGCCTGACACACACTGGCAGCAGGCAAGCAACTGAATTTAGACTACTGTCTAAAAATTAAATGCCTTATTTATCGGCAAGCTACTGTGCCACCCGGTATCAGTGGTTGGCACTGGCAGTGGGCACACTACAGTCAGTGGAAGCGGGCCTGACACACACTGGCAGCAGGCAAGCAACTGAAATTACACTAAAGTGTAAAAATTAAATGCCTTATTTATCGACAAGCTACTGTGCCACCCGGTATCAGTGGTTGGCACTGGCAGTGGGCACACTACAGTCAGTGGAAGCGGGCCTGACACACACTGGCAGCAGGCAAGCAACTGAATTTAGACTACTGTCTAAAAATTAAATGCCTTATTTATCGGCAAGCTACTGTGCCACCCGGTATCAGTGGTTGGCACTGGCAGTGGGCACACTACAGTCAGTAGAAGCGGGCCTGACACACACTGGCAGCAGGCAAGCAACTGAAATTACACTAAAGTGTAAAAATTAAATGCCTTATTTATCGGCAAGCTACTGTGCCACCCGGTATGAGTGGTTGGCACTGGCAGTGGGCACACTACAGTCAGTGGAAGAGGGCCTGACACACTGACTGGCAGCAGGCAAGCAACTGAATTTAGACTACTGTCTAAAAATTAAATGCCTTATTTATCGGCAAGCTACTGTGCCACCCGGTATCAGTGGTTGGCACTGGCAGTGGGCACACTACAGTCAGTGGAAGCGGGCCTGACACACACTGGCAGCAGGCAAGCAACTGAAATTACACTAAAGTGTAAAAATTAAATGCCTTATTTATCGGCAAGCTACTGTGCCACCCGGTATCAGTGGTTGGCACTGGCAGTGGGCACACTACAGTCAGTAGAAGCGGGCCTGACACACACTGGCAGCAGGCAAGCAACTGAAATTACACTAAAGTGTAAAAATTAAATGCCTTATTTATCGGCAAGCTACTGTGCCACCCGGTATGAGTGGTTGGCACTGGCAGTGGGCACACTACAGTCAGTGGAAGAGGGCCTGACACACTGACTGGCAGCAGGCAAGCAACTGAATTTAGACTACTGTCTAAAAATTAAATGCCTTATTTATCGGCAAGCTACTGTGCCACCCGGTATCAGTGGTTGGCACTGGCAGTGGGCACACTACAGTCAGTGGAAGCGGGCCTGACACACACTGGCAGCAGGCAAGCAACTGAAATTACACTAAAGTGTAAAAATTAAATGCCTTATTTATCGGCAAGCTACTGTGCCACCCGGTATCAGTGGTTGGCACTGGCAGTGGGCACACTACAGTCAGTGGAAGAGGGCCTGACACACACTGGCAGCAGGCAAGCAACTGAATTTAGACTACTGTCTAAAAATTAAATGCCTTATTTATCGGCAAGCTACTGTGCCACCCGGTATCAGTGGTTGGCACTGGCAGTGGGCACACTACAGTCAGTGGAAGCGGGCCTGACACACACTGGCAGCAGGCAAGCAACTGAATTTAGACTACTGTCTAAAAATTAAATGCCTTATTTATCGGCAAGCTACTGTGCCACCCGGTATCAGTGGTTGGCACTGGCAGTGGGCACACTACAGTCAGTTGAAGTCGGCCTGACACACACTAGCAGCAGGCAAGCAGCTGAAATTACACTAAAGTGTAAAAATTAAATGCCTTTTTTATGCAAAGTCCTGTGCCAGCCGGTATGAGTGGTGGGCACTGGCAGTGGGCACACTACAGTCAGTGGAAGTCAGCCTGACACACACTGGCAGGCAACTAACCTTAGATTAAAGTGTAAAAATTAAGTGCCTATTTTTTAAGCAAAGTCCTGTGCCACTCGGTATGACAGGGGTGGGCACTGGCAGTGGGCACACTACAGTCAGTTGAAGTCGGCCTGACACACACTAGCAGCAGGCAAGCAGCTGAAATTACATTAAAGTGTAAAAATTAAATGCCTTTTTTAAGCAAAGTCCTGTGCCAGCCGGTATGAGTGGTGGGCACTGGCAGTGGGCACACTACAGTCAGTGGAAGTCAGCCTGACACACACTGGCAGGCAACTAACCTTAGATTAAAGTGTAAAAATTAAGTGCCTATTTTTTAAGCAAAGTCCTGTGCCACTCGGTATGACAGGGGTGGGCACTGGCAGTGGGCACACTACAGTCAGTTGAAGTCGGCCTGACACACACTAGCAGCAGGCAAGCAGCTGAAATTACATTAAAGTGTAAAAATTAAATGCCTTTTTTAAGCAAAGTCCTGTGCCAGCCGGTATGAGTGGTGGGCACTGGCAGTGGGCACACTACAGTCAGTGGAAGTCAGCCTGACACACACTGGCAGGCAACTAACCTTAGATTAAAGTGTAAAAATTAAGTGCCTATTTTTTAAGCAAAGTCCTGTGCCACTCGGGATGACAGGGGTGGGCACTGGCAGTGGGCACACTACAGTCAGTTGAAGTCGGCCTGACACACACTGGCAGGCAACTAACCTTAGATTAAAGTGTAAAAATGAAGTGCCTTTTTTTTAAGCAAAGTCCTGTGCCACACGGGATGACAGGGGTGGGCACTGGCAGTGGGCACACTACAGTCAGTTGAAGTCGGCCTGACACACACTAGCAGCAGGCAAGCAGCTGAAATTACACTAAAGTGTAAAAATTAAATGCCTTTTTTATGCAAAGTCCTGTGCCAGCCGGTATGAGTGGTGGGCACTGGCAGTGGGCACACTACAGTCAGTGGAAGTCAGCCTGACACACACTGGCAGGCAACTAACCTTAGATTAAAGTGTAAAAATTAAGTGCCTTTTTTTAAGCAAAGTCCTGTGCCACACGGAATGACAGGGGTGAGCACTGGCAGTGGGCACACTACAGTCTGTGGGCCTGCAGCTCCTCACACACAGGCAGGCCAGGCAACTGCAATATGTATATAAAGGAAAAAAAAAAAGCAGACTAATGTTGCAGCCCTAAAAAGGGCTTTTTGGGGTGCTGTCAGGACGCTGTCCTTACAGCAGAGATCAGATGAGTCTTTCAGGACTGGAGTGGACACTGAATTCACTAGCCTAGCTATCGATTTCCCAATTAAATCAGCAGCAGTTACAGTCTCCCTCCTCTCACTAAGACTGCAGCTTCAGAATGAATCTAAAATGGATGCTGTGCAGGAGGTGGGAGGGTCTGGGAGGGAGGGTATGCTGCTGATTGGCTGGAATGTGTCTGCTGACTGTGAGGTACAGGGTCAAAGTTTGCTCAATGATGATGTATAGGGGGCGGACCGAACATTGCATGTGTTCGCCCGGCAGAGGCGAACGCGAACAAGCTATGTTCGCCGGGAACTGTTCGCCGTCGGATAGTTCGGGCCATCTCTACTCTGCAGACTCTGGAACCCAAAGGTCTTAATCGAGACTATGAAGTGAGTTCTTTTCTATAAGGTATCAAATATTATATTTTAAATATTCCTTACTTGCTGTGCATTGCTGGTTTGATTAATTGTGTTTCTTTTTTAGTCACAGAAAAAATGAAAATTGAAAATACTGAAAATAATGCAAAAATAATGCGAAATATATTGCTATTAATGCCATTATATAAAAGTTATTTATATTTAGGTTGAAAGAGATGAAGATATCTCAAGATATTGATTATGAATTTTATATTGGGTTCTATATATCTGACTGCACTACATGTCTGCCATCTTTATTCCTTTTTCCTTTATCTCTTTTGGCATGTATAAATATTCATAAGTATCCATTTACTATTGTGATCACAGATTGAGATGATCCGTCTTCAGTTGTAACTATTCATTCATTTTTGTGTATACATTGTAACCATGACAGTATGACGTCACCGCGTCTGAACGCCGGATATGGCGCTGTATTTAAATTTTCTTGTAATTCAATTCACTATGCTTGACAAAGGCTCAGTGTTGAGCCGAAACACATGTCGCTTCCTTGAATGCTTTGAGCTTTGAATAAAGCCAACTGAATCGCTAATAGTGAGTGCCGGTCTTTTTCTGAATATTGAAGTGGGTTTTTTCATACCTTAGACGCGAGCACCACGACGCAAGAGAGGAGTGCCGGCTGTTTCCTTATGTTTGTTTTCATTGAATACCTTGGGGTGTCTTTTTTCCAAAATGGGGTCACATGTGAAGTATTTATACTGCCCTGACATTTTAGGGGCCCTAAAGCATGAGAAGAAGTCTGGGATCCAAATGTCTAAAAATGCCCTCATAAAAGGAATTTGGGCCCCTTTGCACATCTAGGCTGCATAAAAGTGTCACACATGTGGTATCTCCGTACTCAGGAGAAGTTGGGCAATGTGTTTTGGGGTGTCATTTTACATATACCCATGCTGGGTGAGAGAAATTTCTCGGCAAAAGACAACTTTTCCCATTTTTTTATACAAAGTTGGCAATTGACCGAGATATTTCTCTCACCCAGCATGGGTATATGTAAAATGACACCCCAAAACACATTGCCCAACTTCTCCTGAGTACGGCGATACCAGATGTGTGACACTTTTTTGCAGCCTCAGTGGGCAAATGGGCGCACATTCCAAAGAGCACCTTTTGGATTTCACAGGGCATTTCTTACACATTTTGATTTCAAACTACTTCTCACACATTAGGGCCTCTAGAATGCCAGGGCAGTATAACTACCCCACAAGTGACCCCATTTTGGAAAGAGGACACCCCAATGTATTTATTGATGGGCATAGTGAGTTCATGGAAGTTTTTATTTTTTGTCAAAAGTTAGTGGAATATTAGACTTTGAAAAAAAAAAAAAAAAAAAACAATAAAAAAAAAATCATCATTTTCCGCTAACTTGTGACAAAAAATAAAAAATTCTATGAACTCACTCATCAGCAAATACCTTAGTGTGTCTACTTTCCGAAATGGGGTCATTTGTGGGGTTTTTCTACTGAGTGGGCATTTGTAGAACCTCAGGTGCTCAGAAAGTGTAACTCACCTAGTTGATCAGTTAGGATCTCAACTGCGGAAGCAATGGACATCCACTATTATCCCACCGCCCTTATTTTTGGCTCCGGGATTCGTGGTTACTCAGTATGTACCCCAGGCGTCTCTCTCAGTCTTGGGCGGAGAGTTTGGGGTAACAAAATCATTTACTGCTATCCATCTAATTAGTTACTGCTGGAAAGGAAGGTCCCCCAGTATTACAGGAGTCACAAGTTAGTATAAGCTTGTGCACAGTTCAGAGTTAGTATATAGTATGCCCTCAGTTTAGTCTATAGTATGCCATAGGTTCAGGGTTAGTATATAGCATGTCCTCAGTTTTAGTATATAATATGCAATAGGTTCAGAGTTAGTATAGCATGTCCTCAGTTTAGTATATAATATGCAGCAGGTTCAGAGTTAGTATAGCATGTCCTCAGTTTAGTTATAGCATGTCCTCAGTTTAGTATATAATATGCAGCAGGTTCAGAGTTAGTATAGCATGTCCTCAGTTTAGTATATAATATGCAGCAGGTTCAGAGTTAGTATAGCATGTCCTCAGTTTAGTATATAATATGCAGTAGGTTCAGAGTTAGTATAGCATGTCCTCAGTTTAGTATATAATATGCAGCAGGTTCAGAGTTTGTATAGCATGTCCTGAGTTCAGTGTTGGTTTGGGAATATCGCCTCACACCAGCAGGAACCACCCCACTCTGAGTTCCAGGACCTTAATCAGAGTAGGTAACAGGCATATACTTGCGGTTAGTTGGTCCTGGCTAGGAAGCCAGCAGTGGGGAAGCCAGTGGCAAGAAGGTAGGCAGTCCTTCACAATGTTGTTAGGGATCCAGGTCTGGATATGTGGACAGAGTCCTCAGATGCAATGGAGCTAGCAGGGTGCGCACTCCATTAGTGGAGCACCCTGCTTAGCACCTGTCTTCTATTTAAGGCCCGAAGGTAAGTGGGCGGAGTCACAGGGAGCCGCTGCGATCCAGGCTGTACTGTTACAGTACCCCCCCCCCCCTTAAGGGACCCCTCCGGGGTACCCCACTAGGAGAGGGTCGGTTGGGAAATCTTCTATGGAACAATCTTTGGAGTCTGGGAGCATGAACGTTTTGCACATCTTCCCAAGAGTCATCCTGGGGACCATACCCCTTCCATCTAACGAGATACTGGATCTTCCCCCGTCTTCTTCTGGAATCAATGAGCTGCTCAACTTCAAATTCTTCTTCTCCTTGGACCTCTATCGGCAGCAAGGGTCGAGGATCATTTGATGGGAACGGCCTAGGTTTAAACGGCTTCAGTAGTGACACGTGGAATGTGGGATGTACCTGTAATCGAGGAGGAAGGGTGAGTCTCACCGTGTTGGGGTTAATAATCCTATCTATCGAAAAAGGACCCAGGAATTGTCTTCCCAATTTCTTATAAGGTACCCCCAACCGAAGGTTTCTTGTTGATAACCAAACCGAGTCTCCGACCTGGTAGGGAGAATTTTCTCTCCTACGACGGTCGTAGTAAAACTTCTGTCTTTCCTTTGCCCGTTGAAGGTTGTCTTTTAGCGTCTTAAGGGTAGTTTGCAAAGTGGTCAGATAATAATCTGTGGCTGGAATGTTTGTGGGAAGGCTGGTTTAAGGAAGAGACCTAGGGTGAAATCCGTAATTAGCAAAGAATGGAGTATGTAATGTGGAGGAATTCGTAGAATTATTATAGGCGAATTCAGCGAGAGGAAGTAGGCCCTCCCAGTCATCCTGGAGAAATGAGCAGTGACATCTGAGAAACTGTTCCAGACACTGATTCACCCTTTCAGTCTGCCCATTAGTTTGGGGGTGATAGGCGGTAGACATTCTGTGGTCGATTTGAAGTCTGGAACAAAGTGCGCTCCAGAATTTGGATACGAATTGCGAACCCCTGTCTGATATGACCTGGCTAGGAATTCCATGTAACTTAATAATATTAGACAGGAATACCACGGCCGTTTCCTTGGAGGAGGGTAACTTCTTGAGGGGTAGGAAGTGTGCCATCTTAGTCAGCAAATCCACTACCACCATGATGGTGTTGTTTCCTCTGGAAAGGGGAAGTTCAACTATGAAATCCATCGAGATCCATTCCCAGGGTCTGTTGGCGATGGGAAGACTCATTAGGAGACCATAAGGTCGGTTCCTGTCAGTTTTACATGAGGCACAGGTCACGCAAGTGGAAACGTATTCCTCAATTTGTTTGGTCATCTTTGGCCACCAGAAGTTCCTGCGTATCAGGGTTGTGGTTTTAGCAATGCCGGTATGTCCCGCGAGGGGTAAATCATGGCAAAGTTTGATCACCTGATTGGTGAGGGAGGGTGGTATATACAGTTGGCTGTCCTTGTAAAGGAGACCCTGTTGGTTCTGCGAAAGACCGGGGGGTATTAGCATGGTCATTAATTAGAGCATCCTTGAGCTGGGAACCTGGTTCACTCCCTTGTTTAAGGCTGCGTATAGCGGTCTCAGTGGTCAGCTGTTTACTATGGTCCTCGTAGAGAAGGGCCATTTTTTCAAGGAACAGAGGGAAGGAATCCAGGACTGGGTCTTCCTTTTCTAAATAAGTATTGGCCCATGCTCTGGGCTCCCCCCTGAGGTAAGAGATCATGGTAAGTACTTTTGTTCTGTCAGTTGGGTAAGTCCGGGGCTGCAGCTCAAACATTAGTTTGCACGCGTTCAGGAAATCCCTGAACTGCCTTCGGTCACCCGAGAATATCTCAGGTGGGCTGACCTTGGGTTCTGGTCCATCACGGGGGTGTCCTGGCCCCTGAGTGACAAGTTGCTGTAGTGCCTGGTTTTCTAGCTGGAGATGTTGTACAGTCACGTTGAGGGTCTCCACCCTCTTAGTGAGGGTGACGAGGTGACCTGCAACCTCCGCTGGATCCATGTGGGTTCCACTAATATGTAACGCACCTAGTTGATCAGTTAGGATCTCAACTGCGGAAGCAATGGACATCCACTATTATCCCACCGTCCTTGTTTTTGGCTGTGGGATTCGCGGTTACTCAGTATGTACCCCAGGCGTCTCTCTGTCTTGGGCGGAGAGTTTGGGGTAACAAAATCATTTACCGCTATCCATCTAATTAGTTACTGCTGGAAAGGAAGGTCCCCCAGTATTACAGGAGTCACAAGTTAGTATAAGCTTGTGCACAGTTCAGATTTAGTCTATAGTATGCCATAGGTTCAGGGTTAGTATATAGCATGTCCTCAGTTTTAGTATATAATATGCAGTAGGTTCAGAGTTAGTATAGCATGTCCTCAGTTTTAGTATATAATATGCAGTAGGTTCAGAGTTAGTATAGCATGTCCTCAGTTTAGTATATAATATGCAGCAGGTTCAGAGTTAGTATAGCATGTCCTCAGTTTAGTATATCGCCTCACACCAGCAGGAACCACCCCACTCTGAGTTCCAGGACCTTAATCAGAGCAGGTAACAGGCATATACTTGCGGTTAGTTGGTCCTGGCTAGGAAGCCAGCAGTGGGGAAGCCAGTGGCAAGAAGGTAGGCAGTCCTTCACAATGTTGTTAGGGATCCAGGTCTGGATATGTGGACAGAGTCCTCAGATGCAATGGAGCTAGCAGGGTGCGCACTCCATTAGTGGAGCACCCTGCTTAGCACCTGTCTTCTATTTAAGGCCCGGAGGTAAGTGGGCGGAGTCACAGGGAGCTGCTGCGATCCAGGCTGTACTGTTACAGAAAGTCAGAGCTGCTTCAAAAAACAGAAATTCACATTTTTGTACCATAGTTTGTAAACGCTATAACTTTTAATCAAACCATTTTTTTTTTACACAAACATTTTTTTTAATCAAAGACATGTAGAACAATAAATTTAGAGAACAATTTATATATGGATGTCGTTTTTTTTAAAAAAAATTACAACTGAATGTGAAAAATGTCATTTTTTTTGCCCAAAAAAATCTGTAAATTTCGATTAATAACAAAAAAAGTAAAAATGTCAGCAGCAATGAAATACCACCAAATGAAAGTGAGAAGAAAAGGAGGTCAAATTAATTTGGGTGGTAAGTTGCATGACCGAGCAATAAACGGTGAAAGTAGTGTAGTGCAGAAGTGTAAAAAGTGGCCTGGTCATTAAGGGCGTTTAAGCTAGGGGGGCTGAGGTGGTTAAAATAGACAAAATCGCCAGGACCGGATGGCATACACCCCTGTATCCTAAGGGAATTAAGTAATGTCATAGCCAGACACTTAATTCTGATATTTGCAGATTCTATACTGACAGGGAATGTCCCACAGGATTGGCGCATGGCAAATGTGGTGCCAATATTCAAAAAGGGTCCAAAAACAGAGCCTGACCGGTAAGTCTAACATATGTTGTGGGTAAACTGTTTGAAGGTTTTCTGAGAGATGCTATGTTAGAGCATCTTAACGGAAATAAGCAAATAACGCCATATCAGCATGGCTTCGTTGCGGTGTTCTGTATAGTGATGTCGCGAACATAAAATTTTCAGTTCGCGAACAGCGAACGCGAACTTCCGCAAATGTTCGCGAACTGGCGAACCGGGCGAACCGCCATAGACTTCAATAGACAGGCGAATTTTAAAACCCACAGGGACTCTTTCTGGCCACAATAGTGATGAGAAAGTTGTTTCAAGGGGTCTAACACCTGGACTGTGGCATGCCGGAGGGGGATCTATGGCAAAACTCCCATGGAAAATTACGTAGTGGACGCAGAGTCGGGTTTTAATCCATAAAGGGCATAAATCAACTAACATTCCTAAATTGTTTGGAATAACGTGCTTTAAAACATCCAGTGTGTGTATACGATCAGGTATGATGTTGGCACTGGCAGTGGGCACACTACAGTCAGTGGAAGAGGGCCTGACACACTGACTGGCAGCAGGCAAGCAACTGAATTTAGACTACTGTCTAAAAATTAAATGCCTTATTTATCGGCAAGCTACTGTGCCACCCGGTATCAGTGGTTGGCACTGGCAGTGGGCACACTACAGTCAGTGGAAGCGGGCCTGACACACACTGGCAGCAGGCAAGCAACTGAAATTACACTAAAGTGTAAAAATTAAATGCCTTATTTATCGGCAAGCTACTGTGCCACCCGGTATCAGTGGTTGGCACTGGCAGTGGGCACACTACAGTCAGTGGAAGCGGGCCTGACACACACTGGCAGCAGGCAAGCAACTGAAATTACACTAAAGTGTAAAAATTAAATGCCTTATTTATCGGCAAGCTACTGTGCCACCCGGTATGAGTGGTTGGCACTGGCAGTGGGCACACTACAGTCAGTGGAAGAGGGCCTGACACACACTGGCAGCAGGCAAGCAACTGAATTTAGACTACTGTCTAAAAATTAAATGCCTTATTTATCGGCAAGCTACTGTGCCACCCGGTATCAGTGGTTGGCACTGGCAGTGGGCACACTACAGTCAGTGGAAGCGGGCCTGACACACACTGGCAGCAGGCAAGCAACTGAATTTAGACTACTGTCTAAAAATTAAATGCCTTATTTATCGGCAAGCTACTGTGCCACCCGGTATCAGTGGTTGGCACTGGCAGTGGGCACACTACAGTCAGTTGAAGTCGGCCTGACACACACTAGCAGCAGGCAAGCAGCTGAAATTACACTAAAGTGTAAAAATTAAATGCCTTTTTTATGCAAAGTCCTGTGCCAGCCGGTATGAGTGGTGGGCACTGGCAGTGGGCACACTACAGTCAGTGGAAGTCAGCCTGACACACACTGGCAGGCAACTAACCTTAGATTAAAGTGTAAAAATTAAGTGCCTATTTTTTAAGCAAAGTCCTGTGCCACTCGGTATGACAGGGGTGGGCACTGGCAGTGGGCACACTACAGTCAGTTGAAGTCGGCCTGACACACACTAGCAGCAGGCAAGCAGCTGAAATTACATTAAAGTGTAAAAATTAAATGCCTTTTTTAAGCAAAGTCCTGTGCCAGCCGGTATGAGTGGTGGGCACTGGCAGTGGGCACACTACAGTCAGTGGAAGTCAGCCTGACACACACTGGCAGGCAACTAACCTTAGATTAAAGTGTAAAAATTAAGTGCCTATTTTTTAAGCAAAGTCCTGTGCCACTCGGGATGACAGGGGTGGGCACTGGCAGTGGGCATACTACAGTCAGTTGAAGTCGGCCTGACACACACTGGCAGGCAACTAACCTTAGATTAAAGTGTAAAAATGAAGTGCCTTTTTTTTAAGCAAAGTCCTGTGCCACACGGGATGACAGGGGTGGGCACTGGCAGTGGGCACACTACAGTCAGTTGAAGTCGGCCTGACACACACTAGCAGCAGGCAAGCAGCTGAAATTACACTAAAGTGTAAAAATTAAATGCCTTTTTTATGCAAAGTCCTGTGCCAGCCGGTATGAGTGGTGGGCACTGGCAGTGGGCACACTACAGTCAGTGGAAGTCAGCCTGACACACACTGGCAGGCAACTAACCTTAGATTAAAGTGTAAAAATTAAGTGCCTATTTTTTAAGCAAAGTCCTGTGCCACTCGGTATGACAGGGGTGGGCACTGGCAGTGGGCACACTACAGTCAGTTGAAGTCGGCCTGACACACACTAGCAGCAGGCAAGCAGCTGAAATTACATTAAAGTGTAAAAATTAAATGCCTTTTTTAAGCAAAGTCCTGTGCCAGCCGGTATGAGTGGTGGGCACTGGCAGTGGGCACACTACAGTCAGTGGAAGTCAGCCTGACACACACTGGCAGGCAACTAACCTTAGATTAAAGTGTAAAAATTAAGTGCCTATTTTTTAAGCAAAGTCCTGTGCCACTCGGTATGACAGGGGTGGGCACTGGCAGTGGGCACACTACAGTCAGTTGAAGTCGGCCTGACACACACTAGCAGCAGGCAAGCAGCTGAAATTACATTAAAGTGTAAAAATTAAATGCCTTTTTTAAGCAAAGTCCTGTGCCAGCCGGTATGAGTGGTGGGCACTGGCAGTGGGCACACTACAGTCAGTGGAAGTCAGCCTGACACACACTGGCAGGCAACTAACCTTAAATTAAAGTGTAAAAATTAAGTGCCTATTTTTTAAGCAAAGTCCTGTGCCACTCGGGATGACAGGGGTGGGCACTGGCAGTGGGCACACTACAGTCAGTTGAAGTCGGCCTGACACACACTGGCAGGCAACTAACCTTAGATTAAAGTGTAAAAATGAAGTGCCTTTTTTTTAAGCAAAGTCCTGTGCCACACGGGATGACAGGGGTGGGCACTGGCAGTGGGCACACTACAGTCAGTTGAAGTCGGCCTGACACACACTAGCAGCAGGCAAGCAGCTGAAATTACACTAAAGTGTAAAAATTAAATGCCTTTTTTATGCAAAGTCCTGTGCCAGCCGGTATGAGTGGTGGGCACTGGCAGTGGGCACACTACAGTCAGTGGAAGTCAGCCTGACACACACTGGCAGGCAACTAACCTTAGATTAAAGTGTAAAAATTAAGTGCCTTTTTTTAAGCAAAGTCCTGTGCCACACGGAATGACAGGGGTGAGCACTGGCAGTGGGCACACTACAGTCTGTGGGCCTGCAGCTCCTCACACACAGGCAGGCCAGGCAACTGCAATATGTATATAAAGGAAAAAAAAAAAGCAGACTAATGTTGCAGCCCTAAAAAGGGCTTTTTGGGGTGCTGTCAGGACGCTGTCCTTACAGCAGAGATCAGATGAGTCTTTCAGGACTGGAGTGGACACTGAATTCACTAGCCTAGCTATCGATTTCCCAATTAAATCAGCAGCAGTTACAGTCTCCCTCCTCTCACTAAGACTGCAGCTTCAGAATGAATCTAAAATGGATGCTGTGCAGGAGGTGGGAGGGTCTGGGAGGGAGGGTATGCTGCTGATTGGCTGGAATGTGTCTGCTGACTGTGAGGTACAGGGTCAAAGTTTGCTCAATGATGATGTATAGGGGGCGGACCGAACATTGCATGTGTTCGCCCGGCAGAGGCGAACGCGAACAAGCTATGTTCGCCGGGAACTGTTCGCCGTCGGATAGTTCGGGCCATCTCTACTCTGCAGACTCTGGAACCCAAAGGTCTTAATCGAGACTATGAAGTGAGTTCTTTTCTATAAGGTATCAAATATTATATTTTAAATATTCCTTACTTGCTGTGCATTGCTGGTTTGATTAATTGTGTTTCTTTTTTAGTCACAGAAAAAATGAAAATTGAAAATACTGAAAATAATGCAAAAATAATGCGAAATATATTGCTATTAATGCCATTATATAAAAGTTATTTATATTTAGGTTGAAAGAGATGAAGATATCTCAAGATATTGATTATGAATTTTATATTGGGTTCTATATATCTGACTGCACTACATGTCTGCCATCTTTATTCCTTTTTCCTTTATCTCTTTTGGCATGTATAAATATTCATAAGTATCCATTTACTATTGTGATCACAGATTGAGATGATCCGTCTTCAGTTGTAACTATTCATTCATTTTTGTGTATACATTGTAACCATGACAGTATGACGTCACCGCGTCTGAACGCCGGATATGGCGCTGTATTTAAATTTTCTTGTAATTCAATTCACTATGCTTGACAAAGGCTCAGTGTTGAGCCGAAACACATGTCGCTTCCTTGAATGCTTTGAGCTTTGAATAAAGCCAACTGAATCGCTAATAGTGAGTGCCGGTCTTTTTCTGAATATTGAAGTGGGTTTTTTCATACCTTAGACGCGAGCACCACGACGCAAGAGAGGAGTGCCGGCTGTTTCCTTATGTTTGTTTTCATTGAATACCTTGGGGTGTCTTTTTTCCAAAATGGGGTCACATGTGAAGTATTTATACTGCCCTGACATTTTAGGGGCCCTAAAGCATGAGAAGAAGTCTGGGATCCAAATGTCTAAAAATGCCCTCATAAAAGGAATTTGGGCCCCTTTGCACATCTAGGCTGCATAAAAGTGTCACACATGTGGTATCTCCGTACTCAGGAGAAGTTGGGCAATGTGTTTTGGGGTGTCATTTTACATATACCCATGCTGGGTGAGAGAAATTTCTCGGCAAAAGACAACTTTTCCCATTTTTTTATACAAAGTTGGCAATTGACCGAGATATTTCTCTCACCCAGCATGGGTATATGTAAAATGACACCCCAAAACACATTGCCCAACTTCTCCTGAGTACGGCGATACCAGATGTGTGACACTTTTTTGCAGCCTCAGTGGGCAAATGGGCGCACATTCCAAAGAGCACCTTTTGGATTTCACAGGGCATTTCTTACACATTTTGATTTCAAACTACTTCTCACACATTAGGGCCTCTAGAATGCCAGGGCAGTATAACTACCCCACAAGTGACCCCATTTTGGAAAGAGGACACCCCAATGTATTTATTGATGGGCATAGTGAGTTCATGGAAGTTTTTATTTTTTGTCAAAAGTTAGTGGAATATTAGACTTTGTAAGGAAAAAAAAAAAAAAACAATAAAAAAAAAATCATCATTTTCCGCTAACTTGTGACAAAAAATAAAAAATTCTATGAACTCACTCATCAGCAAATACCTTAGTGTGTCTACTTTCCGAAATGGGGTCATTTGTGGGGTTTTTCTACTGAGTGGGCATTTGTAGAACCTCAGGTGCTCAGAAAGTGTAACTCACCTAGTTGATCAGTTAGGATCTCAACTGCGGAAGCAATGGACATCCACTATTATCCCACCGCCCTTATTTTTGGCTCCGGGATTCGTGGTTACTCAGTATGTACCCCAGGCGTCTCTCTCAGTCTTGGGCGGAGAGTTTGGGGTAACAAAATCATTTACTGCTATCCATCTAATTAGTTACTGCTGGAAAGGAAGGTCCCCCAGTATTACAGGAGTCACAAGTTAGTATAAGCTTGTGCACAGTTCAGAGTTAGTATATAGTATGCCCTCAGTTTAGTCTATAGTATGCCATAGGTTCAGGGTTAGTATATAGCATGTCCTCAGTTTTAGTATATAATATGCAATAGGTTCAGAGTTAGTATAGCATGTCCTCAGTTTAGTATATAATATGCAGCAGGTTCAGAGTTAGTATAGCATGTCCTCAGTTTAGTTATAGCATGTCCTCAGTTTAGTATATAATATGCAGCAGGTTCAGAGTTAGTATAGCATGTCCTCAGTTTAGTATATAATATGCAGCAGGTTCAGAGTTAGTATAGCATGTCCTCAGTTTAGTATATAATATGCAGTAGGTTCAGAGTTAGTATAGCATGTCCTCAGTTTAGTATATAATATGCAGCAGGTTCAGAGTTTGTATAGCATGTCCTGAGTTCAGTGTTGGTTTGGGAATATCGCCTCACACCAGCAGGAACCACCCCACTCTGAGTTCCAGGACCTTAATCAGAGTAGGTAACAGGCATATACTTGCGGTTAGTTGGTCCTGGCTAGGAAGCCAGCAGTGGGGAAGCCAGTGGCAAGAAGGTAGGCAGTCCTTCACAATGTTGTTAGGGATCCAGGTCTGGATATGTGGACAGAGTCCTCAGATGCAATGGAGCTAGCAGGGTGCGCACTCCATTAGTGGAGCACCCTGCTTAGCACCTGTCTTCTATTTAAGGCCCGAAGGTAAGTGGGCGGAGTCACAGGGAGCCGCTGCGATCCAGGCTGTACTGTTACAGTACCCCCCCCCCCCTTAAGGGACCCCTCCGGGGTACCCCACTAGGAGAGGGTCGGTTGGGAAATCTTCTATGGAACAATCTTTGGAGTCTGGGAGCATGAACGTTTTGCACATCTTCCCAAGAGTCATCCTGGGGACCATACCCCTTCCATCTAACGAGATACTGGATCTTCCCCCGTCTTCTTCTGGAATCAATGAGCTGCTCAACTTCAAATTCTTCTTCTCCTTGGACCTCTATCGGCAGCAAGGGTCGAGGATCATTTGATGGGAACGGCCTAGGTTTAAACGGCTTCAGTAGTGACACGTGGAATGTGGGATGTACCTGTAATCGAGGAGGAAGGGTGAGTCTCACCGTGTTGGGGTTAATAATCCTATCTATCGAAAAAGGACCCAGGAATTGTCTTCCCAATTTCTTATAAGGTACCCCCAACCGAAGGTTTCTTGTTGATAACCAAACCGAGTCTCCGACCTGGTAGGGAGGATTTTCTCTCCTACGACGGTCGTAGTAAAACTTCTGTCTTTCCTTTGCCCGTTGAAGGTTGTCTTTTAGCGTCTTAAGGGTAGTTTGCAAAGTGGTCAGATAATAATCTGTGGCTGGAATGTTTGTGGGAAGGCTGGTTTAAGGAAGAGACCTAGGGTGAAATCCGTAATTAGCAAAGAATGGAGTATGTAATGTGGAGGAATTCGTAGAATTATTATAGGCGAATTCAGCGAGAGGAAGTAGGCCCTCCCAGTCATCCTGGAGAAATGAGCAGTGACATCTGAGAAACTGTTCCAGACACTGATTCACCCTTTCAGTCTGCCCATTAGTTTGGGGGTGATAGGCGGTAGACATTCTGTGGTCGATTTGAAGTCTGGAACAAAGTGCGCTCCAGAATTTGGATACGAATTGCGAACCCCTGTCTGATATGACCTGGCTAGGAATTCCATGTAACTTAATAATATTAGACAGGAATACCACGGCCGTTTCCTTGGAGGAGGGTAACTTCTTGAGGGGTAGGAAGTGTGCCATCTTAGTCAGCAAATCCACTACCACCATGATGGTGTTGTTTCCTCTGGAAAGGGGAAGTTCAACTATGAAATCCATCGAGATCCATTCCCAGGGTCTGTTGGCGATGGGAAGACTCATTAGGAGACCATAAGGTCGGTTCCTGTCAGTTTTACATGAGGCACAGGTCACGCAAGTGGAAACGTATTCCTCAATTTGTTTGGTCATCTTTGGCCACCAGAAGTTCCTGCGTATCAGGGTTGTGGTTTTAGCAATGCCGGTATGTCCCGCGAGGGGTAAATCATGGCAAAGTTTGATCACCTGATTGGTGAGGGAGGGTGGTATATACAGTTGGCTGTCCTTGTAAAGGAGACCCTGTTGGTTCTGCGAAAGACCGGGGGGTATTAGCATGGTCATTAATTAGAGCATCCTTGAGCTGGGAACCTGGTTCACTCCCTTGTTTAAGGCTGCGTATAGCGGTCTCAGTGGTCAGCTGTTTACTATGGTCCTCGTAGAGAAGGGCCATTTTTTCAAGGAACAGAGGGAAGGAATCCAGGACTGGGTCTTCCTTTTCTAAATAAGTATTGGCCCATGCTCTGGGCTCCCCCCTGAGGTAAGAGATCATGGTAAGTACTTTTGTTCTGTCAGTTGGGTAAGTCCGGGGCTGCAGCTCAAACATTAGTTTGCACGCGTTCAGGAAATCCCTGAACTGCCTTCGGTCACCCGAGAATATCTCAGGTGGGCTGACCTTGGGTTCTGGTCCATCACGGGGGTGTCCTGGCCCCTGAGTGACAAGTTGCTGTAGTGCCTGGTTTTCTAGCTGGAGATGTTGTACAGTCACGTTGAGGGTCTCCACCCTCTTAGTGAGGGTGACGAGGTGACCTGCAACCTCCGCTGGATCCATGTGGGTTCCACTAATATGTAACGCACCTAGTTGATCAGTTAGGATCTCAACTGCGGAAGCAATGGACATCCACTATTATCCCACCGTCCTTGTTTTTGGCTGTGGGATTCGCGGTTACTCAGTATGTACCCCAGGCGTCTCTCTGTCTTGGGCGGAGAGTTTGGGGTAACAAAATCATTTACCGCTATCCATCTAATTAGTTACTGCTGGAAAGGAAGGTCCCCCAGTATTACAGGAGTCACAAGTTAGTATAAGCTTGTGCACAGTTCAGATTTAGTCTATAGTATGCCATAGGTTCAGGGTTAGTATATAGCATGTCCTCAGTTTTAGTATATAATATGCAGTAGGTTCAGAGTTAGTATAGCATGTCCTCAGTTTTAGTATATAATATGCAGTAGGTTCAGAGTTAGTATAGCATGTCCTCAGTTTAGTATATAATATGCAGCAGGTTCAGAGTTAGTATAGCATGTCCTCAGTTTAGTATATCGCCTCACACCAGCAGGAACCACCCCACTCTGAGTTCCAGGACCTTAATCAGAGCAGGTAACAGGCATATACTTGCGGTTAGTTGGTCCTGGCTAGGAAGCCAGCAGTGGGGAAGCCAGTGGCAAGAAGGTAGGCAGTCCTTCACAATGTTGTTAGGGATCCAGGTCTGGATATGTGGACAGAGTCCTCAGATGCAATGGAGCTAGCAGGGTGCGCACTCCATTAGTGGAGCACCCTGCTTAGCACCTGTCTTCTATTTAAGGCCCGGAGGTAAGTGGGCGGAGTCACAGGGAGCTGCTGCGATCCAGGCTGTACTGTTACAGAAAGTCAGAGCTGCTTCAAAAAACAGAAATTCACATTTTTGTACCATAGTTTGTAAACGCTATAACTTTTAATCAAACCATTTTTTTTTTACACAAACATTTTTTTTAATCAAAGACATGTAGAACAATAAATTTAGAGAAAAATTTATATATGGATGTTGTTTTTTTAAAAAAAAATTACAACTGAATGTGAAAAATGTCATTTTTTCCCCCCAAAAAATCTGTAAATTTCGATTAATAACAAAAAAAGTAAAAATGTCAGCAGCAATGAAATACCACCAAATGAAAGCTCTATTAGTGAGAAGAAAAGGAGGTCAAATTAATTTGGGTGGTAAGTTGCATGACCGAGCAATAAACGGTGAAAGTTGTGTAGTGCAGAAGTGTAAAAAGTGGCCTGGTCATTAAGGGTGTTTAAGCTAGGGGGGCTGAGGTGGTTAAAATAGACAAAATCGCCAGGACCGGATGGCATACACCCCTGTATCCTAAGGGAATTAAGTAATGTCATAGCCAGACACTTAATTCTGATATTTGCAGATTCTATACTGACAGGGAATGTCCCACAGGATTGGCGCATGGCAAATGTGGTGCCAATATTCAAAAAGGGTCCAAAAACAGAGCCTGACCGGTAAGTCTAACATATGTTGTGGGTAAACTGTTTGAAGGTTTTCTGAGAGATGCTATGTTAGAGCATCTTAACGGAAATAAGCAAATAACGCCATATCAGCATGGCTTCGTTGCGGTGTTCTGTATAGTGATGTCGCGAACATAAAATTTTCAGTTCGCGAACAGCGAACGCGAACTTCCGCAAATGTTCGCGAACTGGCGAACCGGGCGAACCGCCATAGACTTCAATAGACAGGCGAATTTTAAAACCCACAGGGACTCTTTCTGGCCACAATAGTGATGAGAAAGTTGTTTCAAGGGGTCTAACACCTGGACTGTGGCATGCCGGAGGGGGATCTATGGCAAAACTCCCATGGAAAATTACGTAGTGGACGCAGAGTCGGGTTTTAATCCATAAAGGGCATAAATCAACTAACATTCCTAAATTGTTTGGAATAACGTGCTTTAAAACATCCAGTGTGTGTATACGATCAGGTATGATGTTGGCACTGGCAGTGGGCACACTACAGTCAGTGGAAGAGGGCCTGACACACTGACTGGCAGCAGGCAAGCAACTGAATTTAGACTACTGTCTAAAAATTAAATGCCTTATTTATCGGCAAGCTACTGTGCCACCCGGTATCAGTGGTTGGCACTGGCAGTGGGCACACTACAGTCAGTGGAAGCGGGCCTGACACACACTGGCAGCAGGCAAGCAACTGAAATTACACTAAAGTGTAAAAATTAAATGCCTTATTTATCGGCAAGCTACTGTGCCACCCGGTATCAGTGGTTGGCACTGGCAGTGGGCACACTACAGTCAGTGGAAGCGGGCCTGACACACACTGGCAGCAGGCAAGCAACTGAAATTACACTAAAGTGTAAAAATTAAATGCCTTATTTATCGGCAAGCTACTGTGCCACCCGGTATGAGTGGTTGGCACTGGCAGTGGGCACACTACAGTCAGTGGAAGAGGGCCTGACACACACTGGCAGCAGGCAAGCAACTGAATTTAGACTACTGTCTAAAAATTAAATGCCTTATTTATCGGCAAGCTACTGTGCCACCCGGTATCAGTGGTTGGCACTGGCAGTGGGCACACTACAGTCAGTGGAAGCGGGCCTGACACACACTGGCAGCAGGCAAGCAACTGAATTTAGACTACTGTCTAAAAATTAAATGCCTTATTTATCGGCAAGCTACTGTGCCACCCGGTATCAGTGGTTGGCACTGGCAGTGGGCACACTACAGTCAGTTGAAGTCGGCCTGACACACACTAGCAGCAGGCAAGCAGCTGAAATTACACTAAAGTGTAAAAATTAAATGCCTTTTTTATGCAAAGTCCTGTGCCAGCCGGTATGAGTGGTGGGCACTGGCAGTGGGCACACTACAGTCAGTGGAAGTCAGCCTGACACACACTGGCAGGCAACTAACCTTAGATTAAAGTGTAAAAATTAAGTGCCTATTTTTTAAGCAAAGTCCTGTGCCACTCGGTATGACAGGGGTGGGCACTGGCAGTGGGCACACTACAGTCAGTTGAAGTCGGCCTGACACACACTAGCAGCAGGCAAGCAGCTGAAATTACATTAAAGTGTAAAAATTAAATGCCTTTTTTAAGCAAAGTCCTGTGCCAGCCGGTATGAGTGGTGGGCACTGGCAGTGGGCACACTACAGTCAGTGGAAGTCAGCCTGACACACACTGGCAGGCAACTAACCTTAGATTAAAGTGTAAAAATTAAGTGCCTATTTTTTAAGCAAAGTCCTGTGCCACTCGGGATGACAGGGGTGGGCACTGGCAGTGGGCATACTACAGTCAGTTGAAGTCGGCCTGACACACACTGGCAGGCAACTAACCTTAGATTAAAGTGTAAAAATGAAGTGCCTTTTTTTTAAGCAAAGTCCTGTGCCACACGGGATGACAGGGGTGGGCACTGGCAGTGGGCACACTACAGTCAGTTGAAGTCGGCCTGACACACACTTGCAGCAGGCAAGCAGCTGAAATTACACTAAAGTGTAAAAATTAAATGCCTTTTTTATGCAAAGTCCTGTGCCAGCCGGTATGAGTGGTGGGCACTGGCAGTGGGCACACTACAGTCAGTGGAAGTCAGCCTGACACACACTGGCAGGCAACTAACCTTAGATTAAAGTGTAAAAATTAAGTGCCTATTTTTTAAGCAAAGTCCTGTGCCACTCGGTATGACAGGGGTGGGCACTGGCAGTGGGCACACTACAGTCAGTTGAAGTCGGCCTGACACACACTAGCAGCAGGCAAGCAGCTGAAATTACATTAAAGTGTAAAAATTAAATGCCTTTTTTAAGCAAAGTCCTGTGCCAGCCGGTATGAGTGGTGGGCACTGGCAGTGGGCACACTACAGTCAGTGGAAGTCAGCCTGACACACACTGGCAGGCAACTAACCTTAGATTAAAGTGTAAAAATTAAGTGCCTATTTTTTAAGCAAAGTCCTGTGCCACTCGGTATGACAGGGGTGGGCACTGGCAGTGGGCACACTACAGTCAGTTGAAGTCGGCCTGACACACACTAGCAGCAGGCAAGCAGCTGAAATTACATTAAAGTGTAAAAATTAAATGCCTTTTTTAAGCAAAGTCCTGTGCCAGCCGGTATGAGTGGTGGGCACTGGCAGTGGGCACACTACAGTCAGTGGAAGTCAGCCTGACACACACTGGCAGGCAACTAACCTTAGATTAAAGTGTAAAAATTAAGTGCCTATTTTTTAAGCAAAGTCCTGTGCCACTCGGGATGACAGGGGTGGGCACTGGCAGTGGGCACACTACAGTCAGTTGAAGTCGGCCTGACACACACTGGCAGGCAACTAACCTTAGATTAAAGTGTAAAAATGAAGTGCCTTTTTTTTAAGCAAAGTCCTGTGCCACACGGGATGACAGGGGTGGGCACTGGCAGTGGGCACACTACAGTCAGTTGAAGTCGGCCTGACACACACTAGCAGCAGGCAAGCAGCTGAAATTACACTAAAGTGTAAAAATTAAATGCCTTTTTTATGCAAAGTCCTGTGCCAGCCGGTATGAGTGGTGGGCACTGGCAGTGGGCACACTACAGTCAGTGGAAGTCAGCCTGACACACACTGGCAGGCAACTAACCTTAGATTAAAGTGTAAAAATTAAGTGCCTTTTTTTAAGCAAAGTCCTGTGCCACACGGAATGACAGGGGTGAGCACTGGCAGTGGGCACACTACAGTCTGTGGGCCTGCAGCTCCTCACACACAGGCAGGCCAGGCAACTGCAATATGTATATAAAGGAAAAAAAAAAAGCAGACTAATGTTGCAGCCCTAAAAAGGGCTTTTTGGGGTGCTGTCAGGACGCTGTCCTTACAGCAGAGATCAGATGAGTCTTTCAGGACTGGAGTGGACACTGAATTCACTAGCCTAGCTATCGATTTCCCAATTAAATCAGCAGCAGTTACAGTCTCCCTCCTCTCACTAAGACTGCAGCTTCAGAATGAATCTAAAATGGATGCTGTGCAGGAGGTGGGAGGGTCTGGGAGGGAGGGTATGCTGCTGATTGGCTGGAATGTGTCTGCTGACTGTGAGGTACAGGGTCAAAGTTTGCTCAATGATGATGTATAGGGGGCGGACCGAACATTGCATGTGTTCGCCCGGCAGAGGCGAACGCGAACAAGCTATGTTCGCCGGGAACTGTTCGCCGTCGGATAGTTCGGGCCATCTCTACTCTGCAGACTCTGGAACCCAAAGGTCTTAATCGAGACTATGAAGTGAGTTCTTTTCTATAAGGTATCAAATATTATATTTTAAATATTCCTTACTTGCTGTGCATTGCTGGTTTGATTAATTGTGTTTCTTTTTTAGTCACAGAAAAAATGAAAATTGAAAATACTGAAAATAATGCAAAAATAATGCGAAATATATTGCTATTAATGCCATTATATAAAAGTTATTTATATTTAGGTTGAAAGAGATGAAGATATCTCAAGATATTGATTATGAATTTTATATTGGGTTCTATATATCTGACTGCACTACATGTCTGCCATCTTTATTCCTTTTTCCTTTATCTCTTTTGGCATGTATAAATATTCATAAGTATCCATTTACTATTGTGATCACAGATTGAGATGATCCGTCTTCAGTTGTAACTATTCATTCATTTTTGTGTATACATTGTAACCATGACAGTATGACGTCACCGCGTCTGAACGCCGGATATGGCGCTGTATTTAAATTTTCTTGTAATTCAATTCACTATGCTTGACAAAGGCTCAGTGTTGAGCCGAAACACATGTCGCTTCCTTGAATGCTTTGAGCTTTGAATAAAGCCAACTGAATCGCTAATAGTGAGTGCCGGTCTTTTTCTGAATATTGAAGTGGGTTTTTTCATACCTTAGACGCGAGCACCACGACGCAAGAGAGGAGTGCCGGCTGTTTCCTTATGTTTGTTTTCATTGAATACCTTGGGGTGTCTTTTTTCCAAAATGGGGTCACATGTGAAGTATTTATACTGCCCTGACATTTTAGGGGCCCTAAAGCATGAGAAGAAGTCTGGGATCCAAATGTCTAAAAATGCCCTCATAAAAGGAATTTGGGCCCCTTTGCACATCTAGGCTGCATAAAAGTGTCACACATGTGGTATCTCCGTACTCAGGAGAAGTTGGGCAATGTGTTTTGGGGTGTCATTTTACATATACCCATGCTGGGTGAGAGAAATTTCTCGGCAAAAGACAACTTTTCCCATTTTTTTATACAAAGTTGGCAATTGACCGAGATATTTCTCTCACCCAGCATGGGTATATGTAAAATGACACCCCAAAACACATTGCCCAACTTCTCCTGAGTACGGCGATACCAGATGTGTGACACTTTTTTGCAGCCTCAGTGGGCAAATGGGCGCACATTCCAAAGAGCACCTTTTGGATTTCACAGGGCATTTCTTACACATTTTGATTTCAAACTACTTCTCACACATTAGGGCCTCTAGAATGCCAGGGCAGTATAACTACCCCACAAGTGACCCCATTTTGGAAAGAGGACACCCCAATGTATTTATTGATGGGCATAGTGAGTTCATGGAAGTTTTTATTTTTTGTCAAAAGTTAGTGGAATATTAGACTTTGTAAGAAAAAAAAAAAAAAAACAATAAAAAAAAAATCATCATTTTCCGCTAACTTGTGACAAAAAATAAAAAATTCTATGAACTCACTCATCAGCAAATACCTTAGTGTGTCTACTTTCCGAAATGGGGTCATTTGTGGGGTTTTTCTACTGAGTGGGCATTTGTAGAACCTCAGGTGCTCAGAAAGTGTAACTCACCTAGTTGATCAGTTAGGATCTCAACTGCGGAAGCAATGGACATCCACTATTATCCCACCGCCCTTATTTTTGGCTCCGGGATTCGTGGTTACTCAGTATGTACCCCAGGCGTCTCTCTCAGTCTTGGGCGGAGAGTTTGGGGTAACAAAATCATTTACTGCTATCCATCTAATTAGTTACTGCTGGAAAGGAAGGTCCCCCAGTATTACAGGAGTCACAAGTTAGTATAAGCTTGTGCACAGTTCAGAGTTAGTATATAGTATGCCCTCAGTTTAGTCTATAGTATGCCATAGGTTCAGGGTTAGTATATAGCATGTCCTCAGTTTTAGTATATAATATGCAATAGGTTCAGAGTTAGTATAGCATGTCCTCAGTTTAGTATATAATATGCAGCAGGTTCAGAGTTAGTATAGCATGTCCTCAGTTTAGTTATAGCATGTCCTCAGTTTAGTATATAATATGCAGCAGGTTCAGAGTTAGTATAGCATGTCCTCAGTTTAGTATATAATATGCAGCAGGTTCAGAGTTAGTATAGCATGTCCTCAGTTTAGTATATAATATGCAGTAGGTTCAGAGTTAGTATAGCATGTCCTCAGTTTAGTATATAATATGCAGCAGGTTCAGAGTTTGTATAGCATGTCCTGAGTTCAGTGTTGGTTTGGGAATATCGCCTCACACCAGCAGGAACCACCCCACTCTGAGTTCCAGGACCTTAATCAGAGTAGGTAACAGGCATATACTTGCGGTTAGTTGGTCCTGGCTAGGAAGCCAGCAGTGGGGAAGCCAGTGGCAAGAAGGTAGGCAGTCCTTCACAATGTTGTTAGGGATCCAGGTCTGGATATGTGGACAGAGTCCTCAGATGCAATGGAGCTAGCAGGGTGCGCACTCCATTAGTGGAGCACCCTGCTTAGCACCTGTCTTCTATTTAAGGCCCGAAGGTAAGTGGGCGGAGTCACAGGGAGCCGCTGCGATCCAGGCTGTACTGTTACAGTACCCCCCCCCCCCCTTAAGGGACCCCTCCGGGGTACCCCACTAGGAGAGGGTCGGTTGGGAAATCTTCTATGGAACAATCTTTGGAGTCTGGGAGCATGAACGTTTTGCACATCTTCCCAAGAGTCATCCTGGGGACCATACCCCTTCCATCTAACGAGATACTGGATCTTCCCCCGTCTTCTTCTGGAATCAATGAGCTGCTCAACTTCAAATTCTTCTTCTCCTTGGACCTCTATCGGCAGCAAGGGTCGAGGATCATTTGATGGGAACGGCCTAGGTTTAAACGGCTTCAGTAGTGACACGTGGAATGTGGGATGTACCTGTAATCGAGGAGGAAGGGTGAGTCTCACCGTGTTGGGGTTAATAATCCTATCTATCGAAAAAGGACCCAGGAATTGTCTTCCCAATTTCTTATAAGGTACCCCCAACCGAAGGTTTCTTGTTGATAACCAAACCGAGTCTCCGACCTGGTAGGGAGGATTTTCTCTCCTACGACGGTCGTAGTAAAACTTCTGTCTTTCCTTTGCCCGTTGAAGGTTGTCTTTTAGCGTCTTAAGGGTAGTTTGCAAAGTGGTCAGATAATAATCTGTGGCTGGAATGTTTGTGGGAAGGCTGGTTTAAGGAAGAGACCTAGGGTGAAATCCGTAATTAGCAAAGAATGGAGTATGTAATGTGGAGGAATTCGTAGAATTATTATAGGCGAATTCAGCGAGAGGAAGTAGGCCCTCCCAGTCATCCTGGAGAAATGAGCAGTGACATCTGAGAAACTGTTCCAGACACTGATTCACCCTTTCAGTCTGCCCATTAGTTTGGGGGTGATAGGCGGTAGACATTCTGTGGTCGATTTGAAGTCTGGAACAAAGTGCGCTCCAGAATTTGGATACGAATTGCGAACCCCTGTCTGATATGACCTGGCTAGGAATTCCATGTAACTTAATAATATTAGACAGGAATACCACGGCCGTTTCCTTGGAGGAGGGTAACTTCTTGAGGGGTAGGAAGTGTGCCATCTTAGTCAGCAAATCCACTACCACCATGATGGTGTTGTTTCCTCTGGAAAGGGGAAGTTCAACTATGAAATCCATCGAGATCCATTCCCAGGGTCTGTTGGCGATGGGAAGACTCATTAGGAGACCATAAGGTCGGTTCCTGTCAGTTTTACATGAGGCACAGGTCACGCAAGTGGAAACGTATTCCTCAATTTGTTTGGTCATCTTTGGCCACCAGAAGTTCCTGCGTATCAGGGTTGTGGTTTTAGCAATGCCGGTATGTCCCGCGAGGGGTAAATCATGGCAAAGTTTGATCACCTGATTGGTGAGGGAGGGTGGTATATACAGTTGGCTGTCCTTGTAAAGGAGACCCTGTTGGTTCTGCGAAAGACCGGGGGGTATTAGCATGGTCATTAATTAGAGCATCCTTGAGCTGGGAACCTGGTTCACTCCCTTGTTTAAGGCTGCGTATAGCGGTCTCAGTGGTCAGCTGTTTACTATGGTCCTCGTAGAGAAGGGCCATTTTTTCAAGGAACAGAGGGAAGGAATCCAGGACTGGGTCTTCCTTTTCTAAATAAGTATTGGCCCATGCTCTGGGCTCCCCCCTGAGGTAAGAGATCATGGTAAGTACTTTTGTTCTGTCAGTTGGGTAAGTCCGGGGCTGCAGCTCAAACATTAGTTTGCACGCGTTCAGGAAATCCCTGAACTGCCTTCGGTCACCCGAGAATATCTCAGGTGGGCTGACCTTGGGTTCTGGTCCATCACGGGGGTGTCCTGGCCCCTGAGTGACAAGTTGCTGTAGTGCCTGGTTTTCTAGCTGGAGATGTTGTACAGTCACGTTGAGGGTCTCCACCCTCTTAGTGAGGGTGACGAGGTGACCTGCAACCTCCGCTGGATCCATGTGGGTTCCACTAATATGTAACGCACCTAGTTGATCAGTTAGGATCTCAACTGCGGAAGCAATGGACATCCACTATTATCCCACCGTCCTTGTTTTTGGCTGTGGGATTCGCGGTTACTCAGTATGTACCCCAGGCGTCTCTCTGTCTTGGGCGGAGAGTTTGGGGTAACAAAATCATTTACCGCTATCCATCTAATTAGTTACTGCTGGAAAGGAAGGTCCCCCAGTATTACAGGAGTCACAAGTTAGTATAAGCTTGTGCACAGTTCAGATTTAGTCTATAGTATGCCATAGGTTCAGGGTTAGTATATAGCATGTCCTCAGTTTTAGTATATAATATGCAGTAGGTTCAGAGTTAGTATAGCATGTCCTCAGTTTTAGTATATAATATGCAGTAGGTTCAGAGTTAGTATAGCATGTCCTCAGTTTAGTATATAATATGCAGCAGGTTCAGAGTTAGTATAGCATGTCCTCAGTTTAGTATATCGCCTCACACCAGCAGGAACCACCCCACTCTGAGTTCCAGGACCTTAATCAGAGCAGGTAACAGGCATATACTTGCGGTTAGTTGGTCCTGGCTAGGAAGCCAGCAGTGGGGAAGCCAGTGGCAAGAAGGTAGGCAGTCCTTCACAATGTTGTTAGGGATCCAGGTCTGGATATGTGGACAGAGTCCTCAGATGCAATGGAGCTAGCAGGGTGCGCACTCCATTAGTGGAGCACCCTGCTTAGCACCTGTCTTCTATTTAAGGCCCGGAGGTAAGTGGGCGGAGTCACAGGGAGCTGCTGCGATCCAGGCTGTACTGTTACAGAAAGTCAGAGCTGCTTCAAAAAACAGAAATTCACATTTTTGTACCATAGTTTGTAAACGCTATAACTTTTAATCAAACCATTTTTTTTTTACACAAACATTTTTTTTAATCAAAGACATGTAGAACAATAAATTTAGAGAAAAATTTATATATGGATGTTGTTTTTTTAAAAAAAAATTACAACTGAATGTGAAAAATGTCATTTTTTTCCCCCAAAAAATCTGTAAATTTCGATTAATAACAAAAAAAGTAAAAATGTCAGCAGCAATGAAATACCACCAAATGAAAGCTCTATTAGTGAGAAGAAAAGGAGGTCAAATTAATTTGGGTGGTAAGTTGCATGACCGAGCAATAAACGGTGAAAGTTGTGTAGTGCAGAAGTGTAAAAAGTGGCCTGGTCATTAAGGGTGTTTAAGCTAGGGGGGCTGAGGTGGTTAAAATAGACAAAATCGCCAGGACCGGATGGCATACACCCCTGTATCCTAAGGGAATTAAGTAATGTCATAGCCAGACACTTAATTCTGATATTTGCAGATTCTATACTGACAGGGAATGTCCCACAGGATTGGCGCATGGCAAATGTGGTGCCAATATTCAAAAAGGGTCCAAAAACAGAGCCTGACCGGTAAGTCTAACATATGTTGTGGGTAAACTGTTTGAAGGTTTTCTGAGAGATGCTATGTTAGAGCATCTTAACGGAAATAAGCAAATAACGCCATATCAGCATGGCTTCGTTGCGGTGTTCTGTATAGTGATGTCGCGAACATAAAATTTTCAGTTCGCGAACAGCGAACGCGAACTTCCGCAAATGTTCGCGAACTGGCGAACCGGGCGAACCGCCATAGACTTCAATAGACAGGCGAATTTTAAAACCCACAGGGACTCTTTCTGGCCACAATAGTGATGAGAAAGTTGTTTCAAGGGGTCTAACACCTGGACTGTGGCATGCCGGAGGGGGATCTATGGCAAAACTCCCATGGAAAATTACGTAGTGGACGCAGAGTCGGGTTTTAATCCATAAAGGGCATAAATCAACTAACATTCCTAAATTGTTTGGAATAACGTGCTTTAAAACATCCAGTGTGTGTATACGATCAGGTATGATGTTGGCACTGGCAGTGGGCACACTACAGTCAGTGGAAGAGGGCCTGACACACTGACTGGCAGCAGGCAAGCAACTGAATTTAGACTACTGTCTAAAAATTAAATGCCTTATTTATCGGCAAGCTACTGTGCCACCCGGTATCAGTGGTTGGCACTGGCAGTGGGCACACTACAGTCAGTGGAAGCGGGCCTGACACACACTGGCAGCAGGCAAGCAACTGAAATTACACTAAAGTGTAAAAATTAAATGCCTTATTTATCGGCAAGCTACTGTGCCACCCGGTATCAGTGGTTGGCACTGGCAGTGGGCACACTACAGTCAGTGGAAGCGGGCCTGACACACACTGGCAGCAGGCAAGCAACTGAAATTACACTAAAGTGTAAAAATTAAATGCCTTATTTATCGGCAAGCTACTGTGCCACCCGGTATGAGTGGTTGGCACTGGCAGTGGGCACACTACAGTCAGTGGAAGAGGGCCTGACACACACTGGCAGCAGGCAAGCAACTGAATTTAGACTACTGTCTAAAAATTAAATGCCTTATTTATCGGCAAGCTACTGTGCCACCCGGTATCAGTGGTTGGCACTGGCAGTGGGCACACTACAGTCAGTGGAAGCGGGCCTGACACACACTGGCAGCAGGCAAGCAACTGAATTTAGACTACTGTCTAAAAATTAAATGCCTTATTTATCGGCAAGCTACTGTGCCACCCGGTATCAGTGGTTGGCACTGGCAGTGGGCACACTACAGTCAGTTGAAGTCGGCCTGACACACACTAGCAGCAGGCAAGCAGCTGAAATTACACTAAAGTGTAAAAATTAAATGCCTTTTTTATGCAAAGTCCTGTGCCAGCCGGTATGAGTGGTGGGCACTGGCAGTGGGCACACTACAGTCAGTGGAAGTCAGCCTGACACACACTGGCAGGCAACTAACCTTAGATTAAAGTGTAAAAATTAAGTGCCTATTTTTTAAGCAAAGTCCTGTGCCACTCGGTATGACAGGGGTGGGCACTGGCAGTGGGCACACTACAGTCAGTTGAAGTCGGCCTGACACACACTAGCAGCAGGCAAGCAGCTGAAATTACATTAAAGTGTAAAAATTAAATGCCTTTTTTAAGCAAAGTCCTGTGCCAGCCGGTATGAGTGGTGGGCACTGGCAGTGGGCACACTACAGTCAGTGGAAGTCAGCCTGACACACACTGGCAGGCAACTAACCTTAGATTAAAGTGTAAAAATTAAGTGCCTATTTTTTAAGCAAAGTCCTGTGCCACTCGGGATGACAGGGGTGGGCACTGGCAGTGGGCATACTACAGTCAGTTGAAGTCGGCCTGACACACACTGGCAGGCAACTAACCTTAGATTAAAGTGTAAAAATGAAGTGCCTATTTTTTAAGCAAAGTCCTGTGCCACACGGGATGACAGGGGTGGGCACTGGCAGTGGGCACACTACAGTCAGTTGAAGTCGGCCTGACACACACTAGCAGCAGGCAAGCAGCTGAAATTACACTAAAGTGTAAAAATTAAATGCCTTTTTTATGCAAAGTCCTGTGCCAGCCGGTATGAGTGGTGGGCACTGGCAGTGGGCACACTACAGTCAGTGGAAGTCAGCCTGACACACACTGGCAGGCAACTAACCTTAGATTAAAGTGTAAAAATTAAGTGCCTATTTTTTAAGCAAAGTCCTGTGCCACTCGGTATGACAGGGGTGGGCACTGGCAGTGGGCACACTACAGTCAGTTGAAGTCGGCCTGACACACACTAGCAGCAGGCAAGCAGCTGAAATTACATTAAAGTGTAAAAATTAAATGCCTTTTTTAAGCAAAGTCCTGTGCCAGCCGGTATGAGTGGTGGGCACTGGCAGTGGGCACACTACAGTCAGTGGAAGTCAGCCTGACACACACTGGCAGGCAACTAACCTTAGATTAAAGTGTAAAAATTAAGTGCCTATTTTTTAAGCAAAGTCCTGTGCCACTCGGTATGACAGGGGTGGGCACTGGCAGTGGGCACACTACAGTCAGTTGAAGTCGGCCTGACACACACTAGCAGCAGGCAAGCAGCTGAAATTACATTAAAGTGTAAAAATTAAATGCCTTTTTTAAGCAAAGTCCTGTGCCAGCCGGTATGAGTGGTGGGCACTGGCAGTGGGCACACTACAGTCAGTGGAAGTCAGCCTGACACACACTGGCAGGCAACTAACCTTAGATTAAAGTGTAAAAATTAAGTGCCTATTTTTTAAGCAAAGTCCTGTGCCACTCGGGATGACAGGGGTGGGCACTGGCAGTGGGCATACTACAGTCAGTTGAAGTCGGCCTGACACACACTGGCAGGCAACTAACCTTAGATTAAAGTGTAAAAATGAAGTGCCTTTTTTTTAAGCAAAGTCCTGTGCCACAC
The DNA here is from genome assembly GCF_905171765.1 of Bufo bufo. Lineage (NCBI taxonomy): Eukaryota > Metazoa > Chordata > Amphibia > Anura > Bufonidae > Bufo > Bufo bufo. Next base: position 232,721 of record NW_024399986.1, read on the forward strand.
GGGATGACAGGGGTGGGCACTGGCAGTGGGCACACTACAGTCAGTTGAAGTCGGCCTGACACACACTAGCAGCAGGCAAGCAGCTGAAATTACACTAAAGTGTAAAAATTAAATGCCTTTTTTATGCAAAGTCCTGTGCCAGCCGGTATGAGTGGTGGGCACTGGCAGTGGGCACACTACAGTCAGTGGAAGTCAGCCTGACACACACTGGCAGGCAACTAACCTTAGATTAAAGTGTAAAAATTAAGTGCCTATTTTTTAAGCAAAGTCCTGTGCCACTCGGTATGACAGGGGTGGGCACTGGCAGTGGGCACACTACAGTCAGTTGAAGTCGGCCTGACACACACTAGCAGCAGGCAAGCAGCTGAAATTACATTAAAGTGTAAAAATTAAATGCCTTTTTTAAGCAAAGTCCTGTGCCAGCCGGTATGAGTGGTGGGCACTGGCAGTGGGCACACTACAGTCAGTGGAAGTCAGCCTGACACACACTGGCAGGCAACTAACCTTAGATTAAAGTGTAAAAATTAAGTGCCTATTTTTTAAGCAAAGTCCTGTGCCACTCGGTATGACAGGGGTGGGCACTGGCAGTGGGCACACTACAGTCAGTTGAAGTCGGCCTGACACACACTAGCAGCAGGCAAGCAGCTGAAATTACATTAAAGTGTAAAAATTAAATGCCTTTTTTAAGCAAAGTCCTGTGCCAGCCGGTATGAGTGGTGGGCACTGGCAGTGGGCACACTACAGTCAGTGGAAGTCAGCCTGACACACACTGGCAGGCAACTAACCTTAGATTAAAGTGTAAAAATTAAGTGCCTATTTTTTAAGCAAAGTCCTGTGCCACTCGGGATGACAGGGGTGGGCACTGGCAGTGGGCACACTACAGTCAGTTGAAGTCGGCCTGACACACACTGGCAGGCAACTAACCTTAGATTAAAGTGTAAAAATGAAGTGCCTTTTTTTTAAGCAAAGTCCTGTGCCACACGGGATGACAGGGGTGGGCACTGGCAGTGGGCACACTACAGTCAGTTGAAGTCGGCCTGACACACACTAGCAGCAGGCAAGCAGCTGAAATTACACTAAAGTGTAAAAATTAAATGCCTTTTTTATGCAAAGTCCTGTGCCAGCCGGTATGAGTGGTGGGCACTGGCAGTGGGCACACTACAGTCAGTGGAAGTCAGCCTGACACACACTGGCAGGCAACTAACCTTAGATTAAAGTGTAAAAATTAAGTGCCTTTTTTTAAGCAAAGTCCTGTGCCACACGGAATGACAGGGGTGAGCACTGGCAGTGGGCACACTACAGTCTGTGGGCCTGCAGCTCCTCACACACAGGCAGGCCAGGCAACTGCAATATGTATATAAAGGAAAAAAAAAAAGCAGACTAATGTTGCAGCCCTAAAAAGGGCTTTTTGGGGTGCTGTCAGGACGCTGTCCTTACAGCAGAGATCAGATGAGTCTTTCAGGACTGGAGTGGACACTGAATTCACTAGCCTAGCTATCGATTTCCCAATTAAATCAGCAGCAGTTACAGTCTCCCTCCTCTCACTAAGACTGCAGCTTCAGAATGAATCTAAAATGGATGCTGTGCAGGAGGTGGGAGGGTCTGGGAGGGAGGGTATGCTGCTGATTGGCTGGAATGTGTCTGCTGACTGTGAGGTACAGGGTCAAAGTTTGCTCAATGATGATGTATAGGGGGCGGACCGAACATCGCATGTGTTCGCCCGGCAGAGGCGAACGCGAACAAGCTATGTTCGCCGGGAACTGTTCGCCGTCGGATAGTTCGGGCCATCTCTAGTTCTGTATACAATGCTGTACTACATCAGAAAAGATTGTATTGCAGATTCCAATGCTTCTGGGCCCTCTATAGTGTCTATAATCTGTGGCGTTCTGTAGTTCATAGTGTAATACATCGGAAAACCATGCCTGTATGGCAGATTCCAGTAATCTGGGCCTTATAGAGTGTGGGAAGATAGTGCAGATAGAGACCGGGGGCAAGGTAGTGGGACTGGGGGAGGAATGGAAGGAGGGACTAGAACAGTTCAGAAGGAAAGGTGTAGGGTACAAAATATACATAAACCTCTCAAATGTATGTATACTAATGCCAGAAGCCTGACTAATAAAACTGGTGAACTGGAATTAGTGATGTGTGAGGAGGACTATGACATAGTGGGAATAACTGAGACATGGCTGGGCGATAGCTATGACTGGCAGTTAATGTACAAGGTTACAGTCTGTTTAGAAAGGATCCTCAAAACCGGAGAGGGGGAGGGGTCTGCCTTCATGTAAAGTCCTGTCTAAAGCCCACACTCCGTGAAGATATAAGTGAGGGACATGAACATGTGGAGTCACTGTGGGTAGAGATACATGGAGCTAAAAACAACAATAAATTACTAATAGGAGTTTACTATAAACCACCTAATATACCAGAGTCCACAGAAAATCTACTACTAAATGAGATAGACAAGGCGGCAAATCATAATGAGGTGGTTATTATGGGGGACTTCAACTACCCAGATATAGACTGGGAAACTGAAACTTGTATATCTCATAAAGGAAACAGGTTCTTGGCAATAACCAAAGACAATTACACTCCCAACTGGTTCAGGACCCGACTAGAGGGACGGCCATACTGGACTTAGTATTAACCAATAGGCCTGACAGAACAACAGATGTGCAGGTTGGGGGATACCTGGGAAATAGTGACCATAAACCTTCCAATTATCATTCAAAAGAGCGTTTCTACAGGGAGGAACAAAAATACCAAACTTCAAAAAAGCTAAATTTAGCCATCTAAGAGGCCTAACTAAATGGGATAAAGTCCTCACAAATAAAAATACAGCCACAAAATGGGATATCTTTAAAAGCATCCTAAAATCTCATTGTGAGAGGTACGGGATGGGAATAAAAGGTTAAGGAACAAAAAGAAACCAATGTGGATAAACAGAACTGTAAAGAAAGCAATAAATGACAAAAAGAAAGCATATAAAACACTAAAACAGGAGGGTAGCACGGAAGCACTGAAAAACTATAAGGAAAAAAATAGAACATGTAAAAAACAAATAAAAGCGGCCAAACTAGAGACCGAGAGATTAATTGCCAAAGTGTAAGAGTCCTACAGGCTCACCTGATTCAGAAGACCGCTGGCTGGAGGTAGGAGTGGAGCCCAGTGGCAAGGACCGCAGGCAGGTAGGTGCAGGAAGTCTGGCAGAGGCGTAGTCGGTAGGCAGGCGGTGGGTCAGGGCAGGCGGCAGTAAGCGTGGTCAGACAATCCGGATGGCAATGGTGGTAGCAGTTCAGTAGGTAGGGACAAAGCAGAAGAGTAGTCGGTAGGCAGGCGGTGGGTCAGGGCAGGCAGCAGTAAGCGTGGTCAGACAATCCGGATGGCAACGGTGGTAGCAGTTCAGTAGGTAGGGACAAAGCAGAAGAGTAGTCGGTAGGCAATTCCTGGTCAGCAGTGGACTTCCAGTAGTAGCAAGAGCAGCAGATGAGAAGCTTAATCAAGGCTCAGGAGCTCAATAATCAGCAAGCTGGAGTGCAAGGGGCTGGACTTATATAGGGAAGTACCAGGTGTGGGGAATCAAGGGTAATGAGCAAGGCTTGGCAAGACTGAGGTTACATAATAGGTTTCAGGGAGGAATGTCCAGAGAGGACGGTAGCCTAGTAAGCAGGGCTTCTGCCTGGGATGTGGCCGGTCGCGGGTTTGAATCCCGACAGTACTCCATCCCCTTCCAAGGTGACCTCTGGGAACCGCAGGGGCAGGCTTACCGGGGTGCAGTTGGTGGAACTCTTTTACCAGTCTGGGGGCGTGGACATTTTCTTCTGGCTCCCAGGAGTTATCCTCGGGAGGATAACTCTCCCACCCAATTAGGTGGATCCTGGAGTCGAGGATCTTTGCAACAATGTATTCTTCTTCACCCACGGGTGGTGGAGGGGTCGAGTGGCGGCCTGTGAAGGTGTTCTCCACGTATGGCTTGAGGAGTGAGCAATGGAAGACAGGGTGCACCCTAATGCAGTCCGGAAGGTCGAGCTGGAACGTGACCTCGTTGATTTGTGCGGTGATCCGGAACGGACCCATGTATCTTTGGGCCAACTTTTTGGAGGGGACCTTCAATCTGAGGTTCCTGGTGGACAGCCACACCTTGTCTCCCACATGGAAGCCCGGGGTGGGTTTGCGACGTCTGTCTGCTCCCTGTTTAAAGTACCTCTGGGCGAGCTGGAGGTTGTCTATAATGTTCTTTTGTGCCTCCTGTAGCGTTGTTAGGCTTTCGGCCACTGCTAGGAGGGTGGAGGCGACGGGCAGGTGGGGAATGAACACCGGGTGCGAGCCTGTGTTAGCAAAGAAGGGGCTGTGCTTGGTTGAGCTGTGCTCAGCATTGTTGTAGGCAAACTCGGCCGTGGGGAGATGGTCAAGCCAGTCATCCTGCAGGTGGGAGCTGAAACAGCGTAGGTACTGCTCTAGGGTATGATTAGTTCTCTCAGTCTGCCCATTTGTCTGAGGGTGGAAAGCGGAGGACAGGTTCACTTTAACCCCGAGTGCCAGGCAGAAGTTCTTCCAGAACTTTGAGGCAAATTGTACGCCTCGGTCGAGAGAATACCTTCGTACTGCTAAGAGGTTACGGCCCCGGCAAGCCAGGTGGGCCCTCTTCTTTTCCCGCTTCACCCTCCAGATAACATATCGTCCTGGATCAAAGAATGGGAAGGCCGATACCCTCTCCCGTCTTCACGACACTGATGCCGTGTTTTCACCTCCAGAAACCATCCTTCCAAGCACCTACTTTTTGGCCACACAACATTAATTACTCGAAGAGATCCGACAAGCCAGCGTGACCGTACCGTCAGAAGCAGCACACCTGCCACAAAGGCAGGGTCTACGTTACCATCAGGGAAAGATCTACGTGCCTACTTCCCATCGGGTGCCGATCCCCTGCAACATCATCACGACCACCCAACCGCAGGTCACAGGGGAATACGCAATACCTTAGAGTACGTGCAAAGGCAGTTCTGGTGGCCTTCCCTAGCGGCGGATGTACGTTCCTTTGTGGGCTCATGCACCATCTGTGCCATGCACAAGAGACCGCACACCCGGCCAGTCGGCCCACTACAACCTCTACCCGTGGCAACAGTGCCCTGGAGGGACCTCGCCATGGACTTCGTGGTGGACTTACCTCCTTCACAGGGCCACACTACGATCTTGGTTGTAGTAGATAGATGCACCAAGATGGCCCACTTTATTCCAACGACCGGCCTTCCAACAGCCCAACATACCTCAAAATTGTTTTTACAGCACGTGTTCCGCCTACATGGACTCCCCTCCTCTATTGTATCTGATCGGGGTTCGCAGTTCACCTCCCGTTTCTGGAGCCAATTTTGCCGCTGCCTCCACATCACTCGCAACCTGTCCTCTGCTTATCATCCCCAGTCCAACGGCCAGACAGAGAGGACGAACCAAACCTTGGAGCAATATCTCCGCTGCTATGCGTCATACCTACAAGACGACTGGGTGGACCTTCTCCCTCTGGCAGAATATGCATACAATCAACAGCAGCATACCTCTACGAGACTCTCGCCCTTTTATGCGAATTACGGGTACCATCCCTTGACTCTTCCAGACCTTCCGGTGGACATTCCCGTACCTCAAGTGGCCCAGCGCCTCCGTCGTCTCCGGGGTTTGCTACGTACCCTAGTGCGGAAGCTCCGCACTACCCAGCAACAGCAAAAGACTCAGGCCGATCGGAGACGCACCGAGAGCCCCAAGTACATCTGAAAATAGATGCGGCATTGGTTTAGAAACCCCTGATACTGGCATCTATCGCCGCTGAATCTTGATGGGAGTGGGATGCGGGTGTCTGCGGGCGTGCCGCGGACGTCCAGGAGTTGCCTCTGTAGTTCAATAACAGCCACACCTTGTCTCTCACATGGAAGCCCGGGGTGGGTTTGCGACGTCTGTCTGCTCCCTGTTTAAAGTACCTCTGGGCGAGCTGGAGGTTGTCTATAATGTTCTTTTGTGCCTCCTGTAGCGTTGTTAGGCGTTCGGCCACTGCTAGGAGGGTGGAGGCGACGGGCAGGTGGGGAATGAACACCGGGTGCGAGCCTGTGTTAGCAAAGAAGGGGCTGTGCTTGGTTGAGCTGTGCTCAGCATTGTTGTAGGCAAACTCGGCCGTGGGGAGATGGTCAAGCCAGTCATCCTGCAGGTGGGAGCTGAAACAGCGTAGGTACTGCTCTAGGGTATGTTTAGTTCTCTCAGTCTGCCCGTTTGTCTGAGGGTGGAAAGCGGAGGACAGGTTCACTTTAACCCCGAGCGCCAGGCAGAAGTTCTTCCAGAACTTTGAGGCAAATTGTACGCCTCGGTCAGAGACCACGTCGTCCGGGATCCCATGCAGCCTGAAGACCTCTCTGAGAATAAGATCGGCCGTCTGTTTGGCGGTGGGTATGCCTTTGTAGGGGATGAAATGGGCCATCTTGGTGAGACGGTCGACCACAACCAGGATGGTGTTCATCCCTTTTGAAGGAGGAAGGTCTACCACAAAGTCCATGGAGATCGAGCCCCAGGGGCGGGAGGGAATAGGGAGGGGTTGTAACAGACCCACGGGAGAGGACCGAGGAGTCTTATTGCGGGCACAGACCGTGCACGAGGAGATGTACCTCTTGATGTCTTCCTTGTTTGTTGGCCACCAGAAGGAGCGGGAGAGAAGCTCCTGGGTCTTTCTTGTGCCAAAATGGCCGGCCAGCTTGGAGTCATGGTTGAGTTTGAGCACTTCAAGCCGTGCGATTTCTGGTACATATAGTTGTAGGTCCTGATGAAATCAATGACCGTTCTTAAACGTAAGGCTGATATTTCCTGTGGGGTGGGCGAGGAAGGGGTCATTTTCGTATCCTTCTTTGATTGTGCCCAGGAGTTCTTTAGAGTAGGTGGCCCCTACGACCCTTCTCTCGGGTAAGATGTTATTTTGGCCCTTGTTACTCTGTGAGGGCTCGGAAAACATTCTGGAGAGGGCGTCAGCCTTGCCGTTTTTTGATCCAGGGCGATAGGTGATGAGAAAGTTGAAACGGGAAAAGAATAGGGAGCCTATCTGGCCTGTCTGGCTGAGAGTCTTTTAGCGCTGAAGATGAACTCGAGGTTCTTGTGGTCAGTTAGTACGATTATGGGGTTGGTGGCTCCCTCCAGCAGGTGTCTCCACTAGGAGAAGGCATCCTTGATCGCCAGTAGTTCTTTGTTCCCGATGTCATAGTTCTTCTCGGAGGGGGACATCTGGCGGGAGAAATATGCACACGGGTGTAATAGCATCCTCTCCCCTGTCCGTTGTGACAAAACTGCCCCCACCGCGGAGTCTGATGCATCCACTTAGACTGTAAATGGGAGCTCGGGGTTCAGGTGGATTAGGATTGGGGCAGAAGTGAAGAGGAGTTTCAACTTGGTGAAGGCCTCCTGGGCCTCGGGTGTCCAGGAGAAGGGGACTGCCTTCTTGGTGAGTTGGGTGATTGGTGCTAGGACCTTGGAGAAGTTCCGGATAAACTTCCGATAGAAGTTGGCGAAGCCAATGAATCTTTGTATCTCCTTCTCGTTTCTCGGAACGGGCCAGTTCATCACAGCTTGGACCTTCCCCGGGTCCATACTTAGGCCCTCTGGGAAGATGATGTATCCGAGGTGGTTCGCTCAAACTCTCATTTCTCTAGCTTGATATAGAGAGAGTTCTGTCGGAGTCTCTGCAGTACCCTGTGGACGTGTTCGCGGTGCTGCTCGAGGTCTTCAGAGAAGATCAAGATGTCGTCCAGGTAAACGACTACAAACAGATCCAGCATGTCCCTGAAGTGCTGGAAGGTGGCGGGAGCATTGCAGAGTCCGAAAGGCATGACCAGGTACTCGAAATGACCATAACGTGTCCGGAAGGCGGTCTTCCATTCGTCCCCAGGGCGGATTCGGTCGAGGTTGTAGGCCCCTCGAAGGTAGAGTTTAGTGAAGATCTTCGCTGCCCGGAGTCTCTCGAGGAGTTATGAAATCAGTGGGAGCGGGTACCATTTTTTTACGGTTATGTCGTTAAGCTTTCTGTAGTCTATGCAGGGACGCAGGGAGGAGTCTTTTTTCCCCACGAAGAAAAAGGGGGCTCCCGCGGGGGAGGTGGAGGGCCGGATGAACCCCTTCCTCAGGTCCTCGTCCAGGTACTCTTTCAGAGCCTTGAGTTCAGTAGATACTGCCAAAGGGTATTTCGGCCCCGGGCAACAGTTCTATAGGGCAGTCGTAGGGTCGGGGTGGTGGCAGCTTGTCTTCGTTTTTCTTGTTGCAGACATCCTGGAACTCATGGTATTGAGGGGGTAGCAGATCCTTGACGGATAGTTTTGAGATGTCTAACCGGCATACTCCTACATCTAGACGTGGTGTCCTTCATGGGGTCAAAGATCATGTTCAGATCTCCTCCCATGATTAGTAACCCTTCCGCAAAAGGTTTCAGGATGTCGAGTGTCTGCAAAATCCACCTAATCTGGTTACAGTTTGGAACATATAGGTTCGCCATGGTAACAGTTAAGTTAAGAATTTCCCCTTTAACCAACAGGTACCTGCCCTCCTGGTCTGCCATTTTAGCTAACAGTTGGAATGGGACATTCTTCCCAACACCTATAGAGACGCCCTTGAGGCCGACGAATGGGACGCATGATACCATTGGGGGAATTGTTTGCTAATCACATTAGGTATATGCATATGCCTGAAGTGAGTCTCCTGTATAAAGGCAATATCAACATGTTCTTTCTTTAATGTGTGATATAGTTGACTCCTCTTTTGAGGGCTATTACACTGGTGGATGGGGCCACGGAACCTCCTGGGTAAAGGAGGTTCTCGATGATCTCTTCCTGGAATTTGAGGAAAGATCGTGTTCTCCCAGCCTTACTGTAGAGAACAAAACTATTGTACAGCGCCAATTGAATTAAATATACAGACACCTTCTTATACCAGCGTCTGGTTCTGCGGGAAACTAAATACGGAGACAACATCTGGTCATTGAAGTCCACCCCTCCCATGAGCGCATTATAGTCGTGGACACAGAGGGGCTTTTCAATGACACGGGTTGCTCGCTCAATTTGGATTGTCGTGTCTGCGTGAATGGAGGAGAGCATGTAAACGTCACGCTTGTCTCTCCATTTCACCGCGAGCAGTTCTTCGTTACACAAGGCAGCCCTCTCCCCCCTTGCAAGACGGGTGGTTACAAGCCGTTGGGGGAAGCCCACGCGACTAGTTCGCGCGGTGCCACAGGCGCAAATCCGTTCTAGAAACAAATGCCTAAAGAGGGCCACACTTGTGTAGAAATTGTCCACATAAAGATGGTACCCCTTGCCGAATAAGGGTGACACCAAGTCCCAGACTGTCTTCCCACTGCTCCCCAGGTAGTCAGGGCAACCGACCGGCTCCAGGGTCTGATCTTTTCCCTCATAGATCCGAAATTTGTGGGTATAGCCTGTGGCCCTTTCACAGAGCTTATACAATTTGACCCCATACCGGGCACGCTTGCTTGGGATGTATTGTTTGAAGCCAAGGCGCCCGGTAAAATGTATTAGGGACTCGTCTACGCAGATGTTTTGCTCAGGGGTATACAAATCTGCAAATTTCTGGTTGAAATGGTCTATGAGGGGCCGAATTTTGTGGAGCCGGTTAAAAGCAGGGTGGCCTCTGGGACGGAAGGTGGTGTTGTCGCTAAAATGCAGAAAACGCAGGATGGTCTCAAATCGTGTCCTGGACATAGCAGCAGAGAACATGGGCATGTGATGAATCGGGTGCGTTGACCAATATGACCGCAATTCATGCTTTTTTGTCAGGCCCATGTTGAGGAGAAGGCCCAGAAAAATTTTAAGTTCGGAAACTTGGACTGGTTTCCACCGGAAAGGCTGGGCATAATAGCTTCCCGGGTTTGCGGTTATAAATTGTGTGGCATACCGGTTTGTCTCTGCCACGACTAAGTCCAAGAGCTCCGCAGTCAAGAACAGCTCAAAAAATCCCAGGGCCGAACCGATTTGAGCCGTCTCAACCCGAACTCCAGACTGGGCGGTGAAAGGGGGAACTACTGGTGCGGCTGAAGTTGGTGACTGCCAATCAGGATTTGCCAGCACCTCAGGGACTCTAGGGGGTCTACGGGCCTGTCTGTGCGGTGGCTGCGACGGGGTAACTATTGCACGTGCCACCGTACCAGCTTCAACTGCCCTTCTGGTGCTCGCTACTTCACCATGTTGTACGGCAGTGCTGGTACTAGGTCCAGGAAGGGCTGCGCTGCTGGTGTATGCCTCACCACGTGATCCGGCAGCGACAGCCCCACTCTGCTGCTCTTGAAGCGGATCCTGCGCAACCTGTGGTCTAGCGACATGGGGCCGGGTACGCCTGGTGCTGCCAGGGACCTCCACCTCCTCGTCCGAACTTTGGGTCAGAGAGCCACTGCTTTCCACAGGTTCATATTCTGACCCGCTAGATTCGTCAGATGAGGGTTCCCACTCCTCATCCGACTGGGTCAGAATCCTGTAGGCCTCTTCAGAAGAATACCCCCTGTTTGACATTTTGGACTACTAAATTTAGGGGTATTCCCTGAGACTACCCAAGAAAAAAAGCAAACCTGTCTTACAAAGGGGAGGCTAGCGAAGTACCGGAGGCCGCTGCGGTTGATAAAAAATATCAAAACTGATTTTTTTATCGCCGCAGTGCGTGTAAAGTGAATGTGCAGTGATCAAAAAAAAAAATTTTTTGTCACTGTGGTGGGGCGGGCGTGGGTGAACGCACGTGTGGGCGACCGATCAGGCCTGATCGGGCAAACACTGCGTTTTGAGTGGAGGGCGAGCTAAGGTGACACTAATACTATTATAGATCTGACCGTGATCAGTTTTGATCACTTACAGATACTATAAAAGTACAAATGCTGATTAGCGATACGCTAATCAGCGAATAAAAGTGACTGCAGTGCGGTGGGGTGGGCGCTAACTGACGCTAACTACCTAACCAAGGGGCCTAAACTATCCCTAAAACCTAACAGCCAATACTAGTGAAAAAAAAAAGTGACAGTTTACACTGATCACTTTTTGTCTTTCACTAGTGATTGACAGGGGCGATCAAAGGGGTGATCAAAGGGTTAATTGGGGTGCAGGGGGGTGATCAGGGGCTACAGTGAAGTGTTTGGTGCTACTCACAGTTCAGTCTGCTTCTCTGCTGGATCCAACCGACGAAAAGGACCAGCAGAGAAGCCATATAACAGATCATATTTACTAATATGATCTGTTATATGGCTTGTGATTGGATTTTTTAAAAATCGCCAGCCTGCCAGCCAATGATCGTTGCTGGCAGGCTGGTGACGAACTTCTTCTTTAACTTTTGCAGGCCCGCGATGCGCATGCGCGGGCCGGCTTTGAGCGAAATCTCGCGTCTCGCGAGATGTCGCGTATATGCGTGACTCTGCGCAGCGCTGCCACCTCTGGAACGCGATCCTGCGTTAGGCGGTCCGGAGGTGGTTAATAAAATAAAAACCTGCACCCCCTTAAACCCCAGTATAATAAACATTGGTGGTGCAGGGCCCCCCCCCCCCCCCCCAACACCCTAGTATAATAAACATTGGTGGCGCAGTGTGCCCCCCCAACATAACATTGGTGGTGCAGTGCGCCCCCCCAACACGCTAGTATAATAAACATTGGTGGCAGTGCGCCCCGCCCCCCAACATAATAAACATTGGTGGGCAGTGCCAATGAGGGTTAAAAAAATAAATAAAAATTAACTCACCACCTCCAATTGATCGCGTAGCAGCCGGTCTCATGTACTTTCTTCAGGACCCGTGGTGATGTCACTGAGCTCATCACATGATACATCACATGATCCATCACCATGGTAATGGACCATGTGATAGAGGCTGGAGCTCAGTGACGTCACCACAGGTCCTGAAGAAATTACAAGGAGACCGGCAGCAGCTACGCGATCAATTGGAGGAGGCGAGTTCATTTTTTATTTTTTAACCCTCATTGGCACTGCCCACTGCCCACCAATGTTTATTATACTGGGGGGGGGCGCACTCAATGTTTATTATACTGGGGGGGTGCCGCACTCAATGTTAATGAAGATAACTGACCTGTTAATACAAATGCAGGAGGCGGGTGCCGGAATCAAATAGCGGCACCCGACCTCTATGACAGGGAGCGGCACCTGAGGGGTTAACTGCCGCTGATGAGTCTGATCGCAGCTCCCTGTCATAGAGGTCGGGTGCCGGCTATTTGATTCCGGCACCCGCCTCCTGCATTTGTATTAACAGGTCAGTTATCTTCATTGGTGGCGCAGTGGCCACAGCCCCTCCCCCGGCCCTGTACCTCTTCTTATTGCCCGTGGCGGCAGCAGCAGCACAGGGGGAGGGAGAGACCATCTGGAGCCCTGCCCCTATCACAGCGCCACGCCTGGCCCAATCGCCACATTTTTTTTTTTTTATCCTCAGTCGCGGCTGCCCCCCCCCCTTGGTACGCAACAGAACCATAGTTTAAGAAAATCAACTGACACCTGGACTGACCAGATGTTAATACAAGAATTAACAACTGAAAATTTGTGTGTCTCTTTCTTAATAGAAACTCAGACATACTAATGAAGTTATTACTTCAGAATCTAGCATAAATCACTGCCTCACCTGCAGGTTTAAAATGTTTGTTATTTAATTTACATTATCTATATTCTTTTTTTTTTTTTTTCTTCTCCAAAAGTACCAAATGGAATGACGAAGATACAACATGTAATTCTCATTAATATTATGTAACATGTAAAGTATTATGATTCCATGTTGATATTTATAATTTACTTAATTATAAGTGTACTTACACTTTGAAAAACCTAATAAAAATATTTTGAAAGATTATAGACACTATAGAGGGCCCAGAAGCATTGGAATCTGCAATACAATCTTTTCTGATGTAGTACAGCATTGTATACAGAACACCACAGATTCTAGACACTCTATTAGGCCCAGATTACTGGAATCTGCCATACAGACATGGTTTTCCGATGTATTACACTATGAACTACAGAACGCCACAGATTATAGACACTATATAAGAGCCAGAGATTTTGAATCTGTAATATAGGCACAGTTTTCTGTTGCAGTACAGTATTGGTAACAGAACACCACAGATCAGGCCCAGTTTATTGGAATCTGCAATACACACACTGTTTTCTGACTTAGCACACTGTTGGCTACAGAACGCCACAGATTATAGACAAAAGTACTGCACCGAAATGTACAAAATGAAACTGCATATTGATGATTTGGAAAACAAATCGCGCAGAAACAATATTAGAGTTAAAGGTCTGCCCGAATCGGTGCTGGATAAGGACATCCAGTCTGTATTGACACAGCTCTTTAAGAGCGCATCGGGTCTATAGACCTAGTCATGTTCAAAGCGAGGCCCAGCGGGACGTTCTATGCTGTCTCCAAAGCTTCAGAACTAAAGAAAACATCTTGCAAAAGGATAGAATGGGAAAATAGTGACATTTCTCTCTATCAGGACATTTCTAGATTTACTCTCTATGTCAGAAGTCTCCTCCAACCGCTTACTAGAGAGCTTTGTGACAGAGGCATCAAATACAGATGTCTCTTTCCTCTGGGGTTACTCATTACCTACCAAAGTAAGACTTATACTATTAAGACCCCAGAAGATCTTCCTTCAATTTTGCAAAAGCTGGAACTTACGGATCTACAGATTTAAGATTGGACTATTTTAGGAGAAGAGGATGGTTTCCTGCCCTTCCACAGGGTGAAAATTGGCATACGGTGACTCCTACACATGCCAAAAAATCCAGAGCATCAGAATAGTTTTATCCCAAAACTCCTCATCAATACCGAGGGTCCATAAGTGGTGATTGATGCAAGTTCTGTTCAATATGGTTACAGTAAACATTACTAAGTATTTGTCATATCATAGAAATGTTACATTGTGTCTATTCCCCTCTCAACTACACCCATGTTGATTATCATACTTATACATATTTGTGTTCTCTTTTTTACTACTACAGGCGCCGGGGACATCTGGATGTTTTGTCCCTAACCTTATTTCATTTTTACATATTGGTTCTTTTTTTGAATTGTTCAATACTCTCCTGTACGTTGGCCCTCTGTCAAGTACAGGGTGATCACAGTTTCTAATACTTTGAGGGAGCTTTCTCTTTCCCCCCCGGAGATCTCCCTCCACACAAGCTTGAGATAAAAATGTAGGAATAGCCATGATACAAGAGACACACTTCAAAAAGTCACACACCACAAACTAAAAACAAAACATATACGATATGGTATAATGCTATTACTCCATTAAAAAGAAGGAAAGGAGTTTCCATTCTGATTAGTAAACACCTAGACTTTAAGGAAAAATACTAAATTATAGATACGGAAGGCAGGTACATTCTTTTGAAAGGGTGGATTGGAAACGAAATTATCACCATTGTTAATTATATACGTTCCTAACAAAGAACAAGCATGCTTCCTAAAACATGTCCTTGGTAGACTCTTTTCAAGAAGGTAACTTAGTGTTAGGTGGAGATTTTAATATTACATTAGAACCAAATATTGATACCACCAAAGGTAAGACATCTTACCCTTACAAGAGACTGAAAACTATTAGGAAACTATTACAGGACAGGCAATTAGTTGACGCTTGGAGATGTCACAATCCTGGGGAGAGAGATTATTCTTACTTTTCGACAATTCATAACCAATACTCAAGGATTGATCAGATCTATACCATGCAAAATATGCTTCATACTATACATAATGCAAAATATGACTATTTTTGCACTCTGACCATGCCCCACTTCTTATTACTTTAAATTCCTCAAAAGATGCTACTAAAACCTTTAACTGGCGTTTAAATGACTCCATGATTGCTCAAGAAGTTGACGGTAACCTCATTGCAAAGCAGATTAGGTACTTCTTTGAGGAAAATGTAAGGGAAGATATTACATGGGCGACTTTATGGGAATCTCACAAGGTCGTCATTAGAGGCCATTTAATGCAGCTGGGAGCTAGAAAGAAAAAAAAAGAGAAAACAAAAAGTTACAGAATTGACTGACAAAATTCAAAAATTGGAGAGATTACATAAATTGTCCTGCGCCAGGGAGACTGAGAAAGATCTATTGCAATTGAGAATGGAACTTAAAGAAGTCTTGAACTGCGAATCTGAGAAGTACCTTTTCATGAGTAAGTTCAGACAATGTCATGACCGGCGTCACGCAAAGGGAGGGAAATGGGAAGGCCCTGTCCAAGGGAGAGGGAAAGGTGGTGACCCCTGACTCACCTTGAGGCTGGCACCTGGCTGCCCTGACGTCCCTAGACGGGTTCCTCACCCGTACGCCGATCACGTGCCTAAACCCTGGCTTTCCCTAAGATGAGCCCTACGTAGTGAACAGGGCGGTGGGATCACTAGTCCGCACCACTGACACTAAAGGAAAACACCAAGGAGAGGACAGACAATACAGACAAAACATATAATCCCAGGTGGGTGACAACAGCAGACAACAAAAGCCCAACAGGGATCCGGAGGGTACCGCTCTGGAACAACAACCAGGGATCACAGCTACTCAGCTCCAGTGGGTCAGTATAGAAGTCCAGGCAGGAAGGAGGTTGGGAGTGCTGGACAAGAAACAGCTGAGGAGAAGAAGCTACGGATCCCTGAGTGAGCCAAAAAGGGTTGCAAGGCAAACCCAGAAAGCTACCATTAAGAAACAGCACTATCTTTACACATAGAGCACGCAGCCACCCGCTGCGACTTCCTGACCTCGGGTATAACGGAGTCAGACGTGGCTCTTGACACCCTCGTGACAGACAATTTATTCATGCAAATAAATGCGGTAGGGAATTGGCTAGGCTGATCCAGAGGCAGAGAAATAAAAACTACCATACATAAAATTAAAAATGAGAAACATTAGCTGCAAATATCTCGCTCATTCCAAAAGAAGATAAAGACCCTACCTGTGTCAAAATTATCGCCCGATATCATTATTAAACAATGATCTAAAAATTGACGCTAAAATAATAGCGAATAGATTGCAAAATTTTTTACCAACCATTATTAACCCTGAACAGGTAGGATTTATGCCGGGAGGAGAAGCCAAAGACAATATAATGAAGGCCCTATTCGTTATTGAATATAATATAAAATACCTTATGCCCTGATTTCAACTGACACTGAAAAAGCCTTTGACAGGCTCAACTGGAATTTCCTCATGGCTTCCCTCTCTAGATTTGGTCTCCCAGATACCTTTATTCATAAAATACAAGCTTTATACACTACCCCCTCTGCACAAGTACTAGTTAATGGGACAGCATCGCAGCCTTTTACAATTCATAATAGTACTAGGCAGGGTTGCCCTCTATCCCCTCTTTTCATCATATCCTTGGAACCTCTCCTTGCTAGGGTTAGGCAAAATGAGGGAATCGCTGGCTTGGAAACAAGAAGACTTATCCATAAATCTGCTGCCTATGCGGATGATATTCTATTTTTTGTCTCCAATCCAATGACTTTTATCCCAAATCTCCTCAAGGAAATAAAGGATTTTGGCAGACTTTCATATTTCAAAATAAACCTTTCAAAATCTACTATCTTTAATGTGAATATTGACAGTCAAACTTGGGACAAGTTGAAATCCATCAGTAATCTTAAACCAACTACCACACATTTTAAATACTTAGGCATAAACATTACAAATAATCCCAATGATTTATACTCACTGAATTTTAACGTATTAATTCAGAAAGTTAAATCAGACCTGGAAGAATGGAATCTGCCTTGTCTGTATGGCAGATTCCATTCATCTGGGAGTAATATTGTGTCTACAATGCTGTACTACCTCAGAAAACCTTGTATTGCAGATTCCAATGCTCTGAGACTTGTATAGTGTGTATAATGTGCAGTGTTCTGTAGCCAACTGTGTACTGAAGCAGAAAACAGTGTGTGTATTGCAGATTCCAATAAACTGGGCCTAATCTGTGGTGTCCTGTTACCAATAATGTGCTGCAACAGAAAACTGTGTCTATATTACAGATTGCAAAGCTCTGTAGTTAACAGTGGAATACATCGGAAAACCATGTCTGTATGGCAGATTCCAGTCATCTGGGAGTAATATCGTCTCTACAATGCTGTACTACCTCAGAAAACCTTGTATTGCAGATTCCAATGCTCTGAGACTTGTATAGTGTGTATAATCTGCAGTGTTCTGTAGCCAACAGTGTACTGAAGCAGAAAACAGTTTGTGTATTGCAGATTCCAATAAACTGGGCCTAATCTGTGGTGTCCTGTGTTACCAATACTGTGCTGCAACAGAAAACTGTGTCTATATTACAGATTCCAAAGCTCTGTAGTTAACAGTGTAATACATCGGAAAACCATGTCTGTATGGCAGATTCCAGTCATCTGGGTGTAATATCGTGTCTACAATGCTGTACTACCTCAGAAAACCTTGTATTGCAGATTCCAATGCTCTGAGACTTGTATAGTGTGTATAATCTGCAGTGTTCTGTAGCCAACAGTGTACTGAAGCAGAAAACAGTGTGTTTTATTTTAATTCATTTCCCTATCCACATTTGTTTGCAGGGGATTTACCTACATGTTGCTGCCTTTTGCAGCCCTCTAGCTCTTTCCTGGGCTGTTTTACAGCCTTTTTAGTGCCCAAAAGTTCGGGTCCCCATTGACTTCAATGGGGTTCGGGACGAAGTTCGGGTCGGGTTCGGATCCCGAACCCGAACATTTCCGGGAAGTTCGTCCGAACTTCTCGAACCCGAACATCCAGGTGTTCGCTCATTTCTATCTATATCACAGATTCCAAAGCTCTGGGCCTTCTATAGTGTCTATAATCTGTGGCGTTCTGTAGTTCACAGTGTAATACATTGGAAAACCATGTCTGTATGGCAGATTCCAGCAATCTGGGCCTAAGATGTGTAAAATCTGTGGCGTTCTGTATACAATGCTGTAATTACATCAGGAAACATTGTATTGGGCAATGTGTTTTGGGGTGTCTTTTTACATATACCCATGCTGGGTGAGAGAAATTTCTTGGCAAAAGACAACTTTTCCCATTTTTTTTATACAAAGTTGGCATTTGACCGAGATATTTATCTCACCCAGCATGGGTATATGTAAAATGACACCCCAAAAAACATTGCCCATCTTCTCCTGAGTACGGGAATACCACATGTGTGACAATTTTTTGCAGCCTAGGTGGGCAAAGGGGCCCACATTCCAAAGAGCACCTTTCGGATTTCACCAGCCACTTTTTTACAGATTTTGATTTCAAACTACTTTGCACGCATTTGGGCCCCTAAAATGCCAGGGCAGTATAACTACCCCACAAGTGACCCCATTTTGGAAAGAAGACACCCCCAGGTATTTTGTGATGGGCATAGTGAGTTCATGGAAGTTTTTTTTTTTTGTCACAAGTTAGTGGAATATGAGACTTTGTAAGAAAAAAAAAAAATCATCTTTTTCCGCTAACTTGTGACAAAAAATAAAAAGTTCTATGAACTCACTATGCCCATCAGCGAATACCTTAGGGTGTCTACTTTCCGAAATGGGGTCATTTGTGGGGTTTTTCTACTGAGTGGGCATTGTAGAACCTCAGGAAACATGACAGGTGCTCAGAAAGTCAGAGCTGCTTCAAAAAGCGGAAATTCACATTTTTGTACCATAGTTTGTAAACGCTATAACTTTTACCCAAACCATTTTTTTTTACCCAAACATTTTTTTTTTTATCAAAGACATGTAGAACAATAAATTTAGAGAAAAATTTATATATGGATGTCGGTTTTTTTGCAAATTTTTACAACTGAAATTGAAAAATGTCATTTTTCTGCAAAAAAATCGTTAAATTTCGATTAATAACAAAAAAAGTAAAAATGTCAGCAGCAATGAAATACCACCAAATGAAAGCTCTATTAGTGAGAAGAAAAGGAGGTAAAATTCATTTGGGTGGTAAGTTGCATGACCGAGCAATAAACGGTGAAAATAGTGTAGTGCAGAAGTGTAAAAAGTGGCCTGGTCATTAAGGGTGTTTAAGCTAGGGGGGCTGAAGTGGTTAATAATAACCACCGACGCAAGTGGCGACCTTAGTATTCCAATATTTCAGTAACTAGTCTCATTCCACATACTTGGACAGAAATACTTAAAGCATGACCTGTCACTTACCAGTAGGAGGGGCTCCCGGCCGGACCTGTCACTTACCAGTAGGAGGAGCTCCCGACCGGACGCAGACATCGCAGGTAAGTATAATGGTTCTACAAATTGCTAAGTAACCATGGCAACCGGGACTGCAGTAGCGTCCTGGTTGCCATGGTTACCGATCGGAGCCCCAGCGATTAAACTGGGACTCCAATCGGTACTCTGCGCTGCCACCAATGATAGGGGGGAGATTTTAATTAGGAGGGGGAGGGAGGGGAGAAGGCCCACTGGCCACCAACGAGTTAACTACAGGGGAGAGAGAGGGGGGGCCCACTGGCCACCAATGAATTAACTACAGGGGAGGGGGGGGGCCGGCCGCACTTCCCACCAATGAGTTAACTACAGGGCAGGGAGGGGGGGGGCGGCCACACTGGCCACCAATGTGTTAACTACAGGGGGGGGGCTGCCCCCTGCTGCCTGCCTGGCAGCACCTGCCAGGCAGCAGGGGGCAGTCATGTACACAGTTCTTTTAGTATATTCTAACCTGAAGTGTCCCCATCACCATGGGAACGCCTCTGTGTTAGAATATACTGTCGGATTTGAGTTTCACGATGTAACTCAAATCCGACGGTATATTCTAACATAGAGGCATTCCCATGGTGATGGGGACGCTTCAAGTTAAAATATACCATCGGATTGGAGAAAACTCCGATCCGATGGTATATTAACTCCTGACTTTACATTGAAAGTCAATGGGGGACGGATCCGTTTGAAATTGCACCATATTGTGTCAACGTCAAACGGATCCGTCCCCATTGACTTGCATTGTAATTCAGGACGGATCCGTTTGGCTCCGCACGGCCAGGCGGACACCAAAACGACTTTTTTTTCATGTCCGTGGATCCTCCAAAAATCAAGGAAGACCCACGGACGAAAAAACGGTCACGGATCACGGAAAAACGGAACCCCGTATTGCGGACCGCAAAAAAATACGGTCGTGTGCATGAGGCCTAAATTGTTATTCTTGGTTCATAGATACAGTTGCAATAAAAAGTATGTGAACCCTTTGGAATGTTATGGATTTCTGCATAAATTGGTCATAAAATGTAATCTGATCTTCATCTAAGTCACAACAATAGACAATCAGTCTGCTTAAACTAATAACACACAAAGAATTAAATGTTACCATGTTTTTATTGAACAAACCATGTAAACATTCACAGTGCAGGTGGAAAAAGTATGTGAACCCCTAGACTAATGACATCTCCAAGAGATAATTGGAGTGAGGTGTCAGCCAACTGGAGTCCAATCAATGAGATGAGATTGGAGGTGTTGTTTACAGCTGCCCTGCCCTCTAAAAAACACACCAGTTCTGGGTTTGCTTTTCACAAAAAGCATTGCCTGATGTAAATGATGTCCCGCACAAAAGAGCTCTCAGAAGACCTACAATTAAGAATTGTTGACTTGCATAAAGCTGGAAAGGGTTATAAATGTATCTCCAAAAGCCTTGCTGTTCATCAGTCCACGGTAAGACAAATTGTCTATAAATGGAGAAAGTGCAGCACTGCTGCTACTCTCCCTAGGAGTGGCCGTCCTGTAAAGATGACTGCAAGAGCACAGTGCAGACTGCTCAATGAGGTGAAGAAGAATTTTAGAGTGTCAGCTAAAGACTTACAAAAGTCTCTGGCATATGCTAACATCCCTGTTAGCGAATCTACGATACGTAAAACACTAAACAAGAATGGATTTCATGGGAGGATACCACAGAGGAAGCCACTGCTGTCCAAAAAAACATTGCTGCACGTTTACAGTTTGCACAAGAGCACCTGGATGTTCCACAGCAGTGGACAGATGAAACCAAAGTTGAGTTGTTTGGAAGAAACACACAACACTATGTGTGGAGAAGAAGAGGCACAGCACACCAACATCAAAACCTCATCCCAACTGTGAAGTATGGTGGTGGGGGCATCATGGTTTGGGGCTGCTTTGCTGCGTCAGGGCCTGGACGGATTGCTATCATCAAAGGAAAAATGAATTCCCAAGTTTATCAAGACATTTTGCAGGAGAACTTAAGGCCATCTGTCCACCAGCTGAAGCTCAACAGAAGATGGGTGTTGCAACAGGACAACGACCCAAAGCATAGAAGTTAATCAATAACAGAATGGCTTAAACAGAAGAAAATACGCCTTCTAGAGTGGCCAGGCAGAGTCCTGACCTCAAACCGATTGAGATGCTGTGGCATTGAGATGCTGTGGCATGACCTCAAGAAAGCGATTCACACCAGACATCCCAAGAATATTGCTGAACTGAAACAGTTCTGTAAAGAGGAATGGTCAAGAATTCCTCCTGACCGTTGTGCACGTCTGATCTGCAAGTACAGGAAACGTTTGGTTGAAGTTATTGCTGCCAAAGGAGGTTCAACCAGTTATTAAATCCAAGGATTCACATACTTTTACCACCTGCACTGTGAATGTTTACATGGTGTGTTCAATAAAAACATGGTAACATTTAATTCTTTGTGTGTTATTAGTTTAAGCAGACTGTGATTGTCTATTGTTGTGACTTAGATGAAGATCAGATCACATTTTATGACCAATTTGTGCAGAAATTCATATCATTCCAAAGGGTTCACATACTTTTTCTTGCAACTGTATATGATTAGTACATGTTCATGTCTAAGATACTTTAGATATTTAGGCTTCTCTTAACCCCTTAAGGACCGGGCTCATTTTCACCTTAAGGACCAGGCCATTTTTTGCAAATCTGTCCAGTGTCACTTTAAGTGCTCATAACTTTAAAACGCTTTGACTTACCCAGGCCGTTCTGAGATTGTTTTTTCGTCACATATTGTACTTCATGTCACTGCTAAAATTGGGTCAAAAAAGTTAATTTTTTTGCATAAAAAAATAAAATTTTTACCAAAAATTTAGAAAAATTAGCAAATTTCAAAGTTTCAGTTTCTCTACTTCTGTAATACATAGTAATACCCCCAAAAATTATGATGACTTTACATTCCCCATATGTCTACTTCATGTTTGTAGCATTTTGGGAATGATATTTTATTTTTTGGGGATGTTACAAGGCTTAGAAGTTTAGAAGCAAATTTTGAAATTTTCAGAAATCTTCAAAATCCCACTTTTTATGGACCAGTTCAGGTTTGAAGTCATATTGTGAGGCTTAGATAATATAAACCTCCCAAAAATGACCCCATTCTAGAAACTACACCCCTCAAGGTATTTAAAACTGTTTTTTTAAACTTTATTAACCCTTTAGGTCTTCCACAAGAGTTAATGGCAGATGGAGAAACAATTTTGAAATTTCTATTTTTTGGAAAATTTTCCAATATAATAAATTTTTTCCAGGAGTAAAACAAGGGTTAACTGCCAAACAACACTCAAAATGGGTTGCCCTGATTCTGTAGTTTGCAGAAACACCCCATATGTGGTCGTAAACTACTATTTGGCTAAACGGCAGGACATAGAAGAAGAGGAACACCATATGGTTTTTGGAAGGCAGATTTTGCTGGACTGGTTTATTTACACCATGTACCCTTTCAAGCCCCCTGATGCACCCCTAGAGTAGAAACTCCATAAAAGTGACCCCATCTAGGAAACTACGGGATAAGGTGGTTGTTGTTTTGGGACAATTTTTGGGGTAAATTTGATTTTTGGTTGCTCTATTTTACTCTTTTTTTGAGGCCATGTAACAAAAAAATTAAATTCTAAAATGGTTTCTACATTCGCGATTTAGTTTTGTGGAACACCTAAAGGGTTAACATAGTTTGTAAAGTAACTTTTGAATACCTTGAGGGGTGTAGTTTCTTAGATGGGGTCACTTTTTTGGAGTTTCTAGTCTAGGCTACATCAGGGGGGGCTTCTAATGGGACATGGTGTAAAAACAAAAACTGTTCATCAAAATCTGCCTTCCAGAAACCGTATGGAGTTCCCTTCGTTCTATGCCCTGCCGTGCGGCTATATAGCCATTTACGACCACATATGGGGTGTTTCTGCAAACTACAGAATCGGGGCAATAAATATTTAGTTTTGTTTGGCTGTTAACCCTTGCTTTATTACCGGCAAAATGGATTCTAATTGAAATTTTGCCCAAAAATGGGTGTTTTGGCACAGTTTTTATTTTATATTTTTAACACCGTTCATCCGAGGCGTTTGGTCAAAAGTTATTTTTATAGCGACGACTTTTACGCACGCGACGATGCCCAATATGTATGGCTCTCAGACTTTGGAAACACTAAGCAGGCATCCTAAAACTGCAGCCCTCCCAGATGTTGTAAAACTACAATTCCCACCATGCTGATGGCTGTAGGTTGTCTGGGCATGCTGGGAGTTATAGTTTTACAACATCTGGAGGGCCGCAGTTTGAGGATGCCTGCACTAAAACTAATATTTTTTGGGGAAAGAAAAATTGTTTCCGTGTCTCCAAAGTCTGAGAGCCATAGTGTTTTATGTTCTGTAGTGGACTGTTGGGGATTATAAAAATTTAGTACTCCATGGAAGTGTGATACTCCCTGAAGCAATTAATAATGCAGAGGCCCGGATGATCGGGGAACGTGTCACATTGAGTAGTGGTGTCCTTCCGTATCCCCCTCTTGTGACACACTCTGCACTTTTTTTGGGTTCGTCCCTTCTTTCCAGTATGGGGGACCAAACCTGGAAAGTGTTGGCCAGGGACGATCCGGGCGCCTCCAGTTCCCGAGGTACTCCGGCCTGCTCTTTCCCGGTCCGAAAAGATCAGGGCCTTGAGGACTGCCTCATAGAACTGGAGGAATGTCCCAGTGCTGCCAGCGCTTCGGGATAGTACAAAAGAGTTGTACATGGCAACCTGTACCAAGTAGACCGCAACTTTTTTGTACCATGCCCGGGTTTTGCGCATGGCGTTATATGGCGTGAGGACTTGATCAGAGAGATCAACTCCTCCCATATACCGATTGTAGTCGACGATACAATCGGGCTTGAGGACCGTTGCCGCGGTACCTCGCACAGGGACAGGGGTGGTGCTGTTACCGTGGATTGTGGACAGCATAAGGACATCCCTCTTGTCCTTATACCTGACCAGCAACAGGTTTCCACTGGTAAGGGCACGGGTCTCACCCCTGGGGATAGGTACCTGGAGGGGGTAGGCAGGGAGGCCGCGTTGATTTTTCTGCACGGTCCCACAAGCGAACGTGGATCTGGCGGCAAGGGACCTGAACAAGGGAATGCTGGTATAAAAGTTATCCACGTACAAGTGGTAACCATTATCCAGCAGTGGGTACATAAGGTCCCACACGAGTTTCCCGCTAACACCCAGAGTGGGGGGACATTCTGGGGGTTGAATACGGGAATCTCGCCCCTCGTACACACGAAATTTGTAAGTGTACCCTGAGGTACTCTCACAAATTTTGTATAGCTTCACGCCATACCTCGCCCGCTTTGTGGGAATGTATTGGCGGAAACTGAGTCTCCCCTTGAACGCAACGAGAGACTCATCAACCGCGACCTCCCTTCCAGGTACGTAGGCCTCCATGAATTTGGCCCCAAAGTGATCGATGACCGGCCGTATCTTATACAGCCAGTCATAGGCAGGATCACCTCGGGGTGGACATGCTGCATTATCGGAATAATGCAGACATTTCCGGATGGCCTCAAACCGTGTACGTGTCATGACCATACTGTACAGTGGGGTCTGGTATAGGACGCCCCCACTCCAGTATTGCCTGACACTGGGTTTTTGGACTAGACCCATATGCAGCACGAGGCCCCAAAATGTCCTCATTTCGGCTGCACTGACCGGCATCCAGCCACCGGGTCTAGCCAAAACTGAGCCTGGGTTTTGAGCGACGAACTGTTGGGTGTACAGATTCGTCTGCTCCACCATCAAATTCACCAGTGGGTTACTGAAAAAAAACCTAAAATAGTCTATTTCAGTAAACCCCACTGTGGGAATCTGGATTCCAGGATTGCCAGCAAAATCCGGAATCTCAGGCTCAAAGTCCACTGGGGGACACCAACTAAGTTCATCGGCAGGGGGCTCCGGTGGACTTATTTGGTGGGCCGGGAAACCAGTACTAACCCCAGGGCGGCTCGTACTAGAGTGGGCCACAGGATCCCTAGCATGTGAGGCCCCTGGCTCCGCCTAGCGGCGTCTCCGCTGCCTTGGTGGCTCATCGTCATCCGATGATGATGAGGAGGATGCGGATGATAAAAGGAATGTGGGGTCATCCTCATCCTCACTGGGGCTCTCAGAGTCGGAGGCAATCTGGGCGTATGCCTCCTCGGCCGAGAACATCCGGCGGGCCATGGGTGTGTGTGCGTGTAGGTGTGCGTGTGTGTAAACGTTTATTATATGTGCGTGTGTGTGGGGGCAACGGGTGTTCGCGTACTAAAAAAGGCAAAAAAAAAAGGGCAAGTGTTAGGAAAAAAAAAAGTTAAAACTTGCTGATCAGCGGTACAACGCTGATCAGCGGTCGGTGGGGCGGGCGATGCGCTAACAGTAGACGGACGCTAAAAAGTGCCGGCCAGTCAGCGCACGCAGAAAGAAAATAAGTGGTGGTGGGGGGGGAGGCTGGTTTGGCTGGTGGGGGGTGGGGAGGCTGGTGGGGGGGCAAGTGGCAGGGGGGGGTCTGGGTTAGGGTTAGATGGATAGATGGAAGTTTGGAATAAAAGTACTTTTTTCTTTTTTTTTTTCTAACTTACTTTTCCCTTCTTTCCCTGCCTAACGGTGCCTCTCCCTCACTGACCCTAACCTACCTGGGTGGCGATGGGTGCAGGAGGGTGATGTATGCCGATTAGGGGGACGCAGGAGCTGGTGCTGGACGATGCTGCACGGTCAGGGTGCTGGACAGGAAGAGGAGGGGAGCGCAGGAAGTTTGAATCTCGCGCCTCTCTCCCCTGCATCAATCAGCACCCTGGACAGCGGCGTTAAGCACCAGGGCCAGCACCGCCTCTCCAAATCCTCGGACTGCGATAGGTGGTGTATAATTACGCCACCGATCGCAGTCTTTTTCCGGTTCACCGGGTCACAGGACACCCGAATGGACCGGAAACGCAGAAAACCGCAGGTCTGAATTGACCTGCGGTTTTCTGCGATCGCCGATACGGGGGGGTCAAATGACCCCCCCCAGGGTTGTTACGGGAAGCCGGCTGAATGATTTCAGCCGGCATCCCGTTCCGATTAACCCCCGCGGCGCCGGAGTTCCGATTTTAAGTCAGGACGTACCGGTACGTCCTTGGTCCTTAAGGACTCGGGAAATAGGGCGTACCGGTACGTCCTATGTCCTTAAGGGGTTAAATGACTGGTACTTTTACATATTTTTATTCCCCCCCCCCCCCCTCTTTCCTTCTCCACACCCTCACTTCCCTTCTATCCTACCCCTCCTACCATTAACCTTTCACATACTCAACCTTTTACTTTATTGTTCTACTGTATAAAATGTTTTGATTTATATGACATTTTATGATATCATCAAACTGTGGAAGTGTAACTCGAACTTTATTTTTTGTTTATGTAACAGTTGGAGTGAATTAACTCTGACGCCTGTATGTTTCATACACTTTCCCAAAATAAAGAAAATTTATAAGAACCCAGCTGTTAGTTTTACTGCTATTGTGAGCGGTTTTAAAGAGAAGAAAGATTGGTGCGTGATCTGATAACAGGCGTATATCATGTTCTGATTTCTGAACCAGACCTATATCTTTTTGATTTATAAAAAAAAAAAATCTATCCTTGAGTGAGATTGGAATGTATGTGAATAGAAAGAGTAATCTCTTGTGTTTGGGTGCAACACCCTCCAGATGTCGACCAAGAGGTGTTCTCCCAACATTTCTCCAAACCTTTTTAATTTTTGTTTCGAGTAACTGGACCTGCCAGTTGAAGAGTCAACGCTGGGACCGGGTGCCATATTGAAGTCTCCTCCTAATAAATAACCCTCACTGAATGTGCTAAGTAACTTGAGAACAATCCTCAAAAAGATCACTTGCTTTTTGTTTGGTGCAAATATATTTGCAAAAGTATTGTTGGGATTCGAACCCATGACCAGCCACATCCCAGGCGGTAGCCCTGCTTACTAGGCTACCGTCCTCTCTGGACATTCCTACCTGAAGCCCATTAGTTAACCTTAGTCTTGCCAAGCCTTGCTCATTACCCTTGATTCCCCACACCTGGTACTTCTCTATATAAGTAAAATCAGCAAACTGCAAACTGCAAGGGGCACTCCAGTTTGCTGATTTTTGAGCTCCTGAGCCTTGATCAAGCTTCTCCTCATCTGCTGCTCTTGCTACTACTGGAAGTCCACTGCTGACCAGGAATTGACTACCGACTACTCTTCTGCTTTGTCCCTACCTACTGAACTGCTACCACCGTTGCCATCCGGATTGTCTGACCACGCTTACTGCGGCCTGCCCTGACCCACCGCCTGCCTACAGACTACTCCTCTGCCAGACTTCCTGCACCTACTACCTGCCTGCGGTCCTTGCCACTGGGCTCCACTCCTACCTCCAGACAGCTGTCCTCTGACTCAGGTGAGCCGTAGGACTGTTACAGGTATATAAGGTATCACCAATATGTCCTTTTGCAAATATCCATCTGAGTCCACCAAACTGTCTATTTTTTTAAAATCTACATTTTTGCCAAATACTATCGAAATACCTTTTTGTTTCTTAAGCGGTGTGCAAGCATTGTACCATACTTTATAATAGTTGTTTTTCATGACTGGTGTAAAAGTTTTGCGAAAGTGAGTTTCTTGGAGAAACAGCACGTCTACATGTTTTTTCTTAACCGCCTCCGGACCGCCTAACGCAGGATCGCGTTCCAGAGGCGGCAGTCTCAGGCAGAGTCACGCATCTATGCGTCATCTCGCGAGATGTGAGATTTCCCGTGAACGCGCGCACACAGGCGCGCACGTTCACAGGAACTGCAGGTAAGCGAGTTGATCTACAGCCTACCAGCGGCGATCGTTCGCTGGCAGGCTGTAGATGCGATTTTTATAACCCCTAACAGGTATATTAGATGCTGTTTTGATAACAGCATCTAATATACCTGCTACCTGGTCCTCTGGTGGTCCATTTTGCTTGGATCGACCACCAGAGGACACAGGCAGCTCTGTAATAAGTAGCACCACACTACACTACACACACCCCCTGTCACTTATTAACCCCTGATCACCCCATATAGACTCCCTGATCACCCCCCTGTAAGGCTCCATTCAGATGTCCGTATGTGTTTTACGGATCCACAGATCCATGGATCGGATCCGCAAAACACATATGGACGTCTGAATGGAGCCTTACAGGGGGGTGATCACCCCATATAGACTCCCTGATCACCCCCTTGCCATTGATCACCCCCTTGTAAGGCTGGCTCCATTCAGAGGTCCGTATGTGTTTTGCGGATCCATGGATCGGATCCGCAAAACACATACGGACGTCTGAATGGAGCCTTACAGGGGGGTGATCAATGACAGGGGGATGATCACCCCATATAGACTCCCTGATCACCCCCCTGTCATTGATCACCCCCCTGTAAGGCTCCATTCAGACGTCCGTATGTGTTTTACCGATCCATGGATCCGTAAAACACATACGGACGTCTGAATGGAGCCTTACAGGGGGGTGATCAATGACAGGGGGGTGATCAGGGAGTCTATATGGGGTGATCACCCCCCTGTCATTGATCACCCCCCTGTCATTGATCACCATTCAGACATTTTTTTGGCACAAGTTAGTGGAAATTGATTTTTTTCTTACAGTCTTATATTCCACTAACATGTGACAAAAAATAAAATCTCACATGAACTCACCATACCCCTCACGGAATCCAAATGCGTAAAAATTTTTAGACATTTATATTCCAGACTTCTTCTCACGCTTTAGGGCCCCTAAAATGCCAGGGCAGTATAAATACCCCACATGTGACCCCATTTCGGAAAGAAGACACCCCAAGGTATTCGCTGAGGGGCATATTGAGTCCATGAAAGATTGAACTTTTTGTCCCAAGTTAGCGGAAAGGGAGACTTTGTGAGAAAAAAATAAAATAAAATTTCCGCTAACTAGTGCCAAAAAAAAATAAAAATCTTCTATGAACTCGCCATGCCCCTCATTGAATACCTTGAATACCTTGGGGTTAGAGATGAGCGAACCGGGTTCGTCCTGAATTTTGGGGTGTTCGTGACACGGACCCGATCCCGAACATTTTCGTAAAAGTCCGTGCTCGGTGTTCGGCACTTTCTTGGCGCTTTTTGAAAGGCTGCAAAGCAGCCAATACACAAGCGTCATACTACTTGCCACAAGAGGACATCACAGCCATGCCTACTATTGGCATGGCTGTGATTGGCCAGTGCAGCATGTGACCCAGCCTCTATTTAAGCTGGAGTCACGTAGCGCTGCACGTCACTCTGCTCTGATCAGTGTAGGGATAGGATGCAGCTGCTGCTGTTAGGGCCAGATTAGGCAGGGATTTACTTACTGAAGTGATCGATGTACAGCTGTGTATCATACAACCTCTGCAATTCAATTGCTCACTGTTTTAAGGCTGCCCAGAGCGTTTTTCTGTCACTTTTTTCTGGGGTGATCGGCGGCCATTTCGTGTCTTGTGGTGCGCCAGCACAAGCTGCCACCAAGTCCATTTTTAACCATCAATAGTGTGTTTTGTTTTGTTTTTTGCTATATCCTACAGCAGGGGCTTGGCTGTGCTTGCTATTTTGAGGGGTAAAATACAATTGCCAAAATAGCAGTACCCTAAATCTGGTCTTTCAGCTGTGGCTAGCCAATCGTAATACCTATGTCAACAGCTCCATATCAGAAAGCTTCAACATTACAAATGGCACCCGTCAAGGATGCCCTTTCCCCCCCTACTCTTTATACTGTCAATGGAACCTTTGGCAACAATTATTAGGCAAAATTCAGATATTAAGGGAATAACAATTGGACAACAAGAATATAAGTTAGCTCTATTTGCGTAATACTGTCTGCCAAAGCACAGTTTTTGTTCTGGGTTGAATACAATTGCCAACTTAGCAATTCCCTAAATAATTGTTTTCTGCTGTATCAGGCCAAGTTTAAATCTATCCATAAAAGGGTATATTAGATTGAAGGTGCGGATAGGGTTATTCTCAATAACTTCAAACGCTACCGTGCATCTCCAAGTCTAATTCTGTCCGTAAACGTATACCTGTCATCCAACGCCTAAATACTACGCCTACAATTTATACTCCGAAAAATCTGTGGTTACTGCTGTGCCTGGCAAAGTTATTTAGTGTCTGCCCAAGCACAGTTTTTGTTCTGGGTTGAATACAATTCCCAACTTAGCAATTCCATAAATAATTATTTTCTGCTGTATCAGGCCAAGTTTAAATCTATTCATAAAAGGGTATATTAGATTGAAGGTGCGGATAGGGTCATTCTCAATAACTTCAAACGCTACCGTACATCACCAAGTCTAATTCTGTCCGTAAACGTATACCTGTCATCCACCGCCTAAATAATAGGCCTACAATTTATATTCAGCTAAATCTGTGGTTACTGCTGTGCTTGTATTAGTGTAATACGGTACCTAAGTAGATAGCTAGATAGTGTTAGGTGCCTGTAAAAAAGGCCTGAATTTGAATTCAATACATTGGGCCCAAAAAAAAATATGTCTTATTGTGGTGAACGGTAACAATGAGGAAGACATCTAGTAAGGGACGCTGACATGGTCTTGGTGGTGTTAGTGGACCCTCTGGTGCTGGGAGAGGACGTGGCCGTTCTGCCACAGCCACACGTCCTAGTGAACCAACTACCTCAGGTCCCAGTAGCCGCCAGAATTTACAGCGATATTTGGTGGGGCCCAATGCCATTCTAAGGATGGTAAGGCCTGAGCAGGTACAGGCATTAGTCAATTGGGTGGCCGACAGTGGATCCAGCACGTTCACATTATCTCCCACCCAGTCTTCTGCAGAAAGCGCACAGAAGGCGCCTGAAAACCAAGCCCATCAGTCTGTCACAGTCTGCATTCTATGTCATTCTACGTGCTGAGGTGGTATTCCCATGTCCTCATCATCAGGAAACATAAGTGGTTGTACGCCAGTGCATTCTATGTCTTCCACCGCTGGGGAAGGGCTAGGTGGATGCCCTTGGGAAACCCTGCCAGCAGAGTCTTCAAACAGCATAAGAGACTGCTGCATAACTTGAGGCTCAGACAGTTTCCCTGATATGCCCTAACACCACCAAGACCATGCATATAAGGGAAACTGTCTGAGCCTCAAGTTATGCAGCAGTCTCTTACGCTGTTTGAAGACTCTGCTGCCAGGGTTTCCCAAGGGCATCCACCTAGCCCTTCCCCAGTGGTGGAAGACATAGAATGCACTGACGCATATCAGGGAAACTGTCTGAGCCTCAAGTTATGCAGCAGTCTCTTATGCTGTTTGAAGACTCTGCTGCCAGGGTTTCCCAAGGGCATCCACCTAGCCCTTCCCCAGCGGTGGAAGACATAGAATGCACTGACGCACAACCATTTATGTTTCCTGATGATGAGGACATGGGAATACCACCTCAGCACGTCTCTGATGATGACAAAACACAGGTCCCAACTGCTGCGTCTTTCTGCAGTGTGCAGACTGAACAGGAGGTCAGGGAGGAAGACTGGGTGGAAGACGATGCAGGGGACGATTAGGTCCTAGACCCCACATGGAATGAAGGTCGTGCCACTGACTTTCAGAGTTCGGAGGAAGAGGCAGTGGTAAGACCGAGCCAACAGCGTAGCAAAAGAGGGATCAGTGGGCAAAATCAGAACACCCGCCGCCAAGAGAGTCCGTCTGCTACTGGCCACCGCCATCTGGGACCGAGCACCCCAAAGGCAGCTTCAAGGAGTTCCCTGGCGTGGCAGTTCTTCAGACAATGTGCTGACGACAAGACCCGAGTAGTGGTTTGCACCAGGGCTTTTTTTCTCAGAGAAAAGGTGGTGGAACTCACCCCCCCCTCCCCTGGACTAAAAACTATTGTTTTATTAATGGCAGGTGGGTAACTTAATAAGAGCTATCTGATACCCTCTGTAGTGCTTTAAAGTAAATTGCTGCAGCTTAATTTATTTAATTGTATGTCTCCCAGCTGGGATGGAATAATCTAAGCCCCAGAACCTAATCCTGTGCTAGTGGGGAGCTTCGTTAGTGAGTGCAGCTAAACCCCAGCACTTGTTCTTATTTGAATTTGGCGCCGGTTCCCAGCCGGCGGAGGGATCTCTTTTTAGGTGCGGCAGCCGGGACTTGTCTGCGCCGCACTGATGGCAATTTCAGCAACAGACCGGCCCTATGCCTAACCGCTGTTCACCTGGAAACGGTCTGGGGCACTTACCGCTCCAGGGGTGGCTTTCAGCAGATATCCGATCGGGCGATTTAGCGATTTAGAAGTTCTTTTTCTTCTAGACCCGCCGCCGGTCGCGGCCGGATCTACTTTCGCCGAACTTGGTGAGGCTGAATCGGCGGTCAGCAACGCTGTTCTTTAGCTGGTTTTTCATGTCTGTATGGCAGATTCCAGTTGTTCTTTAGAGGTTGGGCTCTGATGAGGTCCAGAAAGGGGCCCCAACCTCTGCTCCTCCAGACATTGTTCTCAGGCATCAGCCACACCTCTGAAGGGGCTCTGTGTATGTTGTAGGCTCAGTAGGGGTCCGCGGCAGATGGCATATAAGCCGCGGGGCACGGCTCTCACTGCCCGGGTGGGCGCACTAATTTAGTCCGGTGCTTCACAGGGTGCCGCAGGCCTAACGCTCTTTTCCTCTTGAAATCCACAAATAAAGATATCTTTATGATCCAAGTGGTGTGCTGTGTCCGAATTTTGGGTCTTCAGACTTGATAAATCTGTTAAGATCGATATTTAGACAGTTTTGTCCTCTCACTACAGAGCTTGCACAAGCTGCTTCTGTACAGCTCTCGAATCTGTGGCGTTCTGTATACAATGCTGTAATTACATCAGGAAACATTGTATTGCAGATTCCAATGCTATGGGCCCTCTATAGCGTCTATATTATGTGGCGTTCTGTAGCCAGCAGTGTGCTAAGTCAGAAAACAGTGTGTCTATGGCAGATTCCAATAAACCGGGCCTGATCTGTGGTGTTGTGTTACCAATAGTGTACTGCAACAAAAAACTGTGTCTATATCACAGATTCCAAAACCCTGGGCCTTCTATAGTGTCTATAATCTGTGGCGTTCTGTACTTCACAGTGTAATACATCGGAAAACCATGTCTGTATGGCAGATTCCAGTAATCTGGGCCTAAGATGTGTAGAATCTGTGGCGTTCTGTATACAATGCTGTAATTACATCAGGAAACATTGTATTGCAGATTCCAATGCTCTGGGCCCTCTATAGCGTCTATATTCTGTGGCGTTCTGTAGCCAGCAGTGTGCTAAATCAGAAAACAGTGTGTGTATGGCAGATTCCAGCAATCTGGGCCTAAGATGTGTAGAATCTGTGGCGTTCTGTATACAATGCTGTAATTATATCAGGAAACATTGTATTGCAGATTCCAATGCTCTGGGCCCTCTATCTGTGGCCAGCAGTGTGCTAAGTCAGAAAACAGTGTGTGTATGGCAGATTCCAATAAACTGGGCCTGATCTGTGGTTTTGTGTTACCAATTCTGTACTGCAACAGAAAACTGTGCCTATATCACAGATTCCAAAGCTCTGGCCTTCTATAGTGTCTATATTCTGTGGCGTTCTGTAGTTCAAAGTGTAATACATTGGAAAACCATGTCTGTATGGCAGATTCCAGCATCCTGGGCCTAAGATGTGTAGAATCTGTGGCGTTCTGTATACAATGCTGTAATTACATCAGAAAACATTGTATTGCAGATTCCAATGCTCTGGGCCCTCTATCTGTGGCGTTCTGTAGCCAGCAGTGTGCTAAGTCAGAAAACAGTGTGTGTATGGCAGATTCCAATAAACTGGGCCTGATCTGTGGTGTTGTGTTACCAATTCTGTACTGCAACAGAAAACTGTGCCTATATCACAGATTCCAAAGCTCTGGCCTTTTATAGTGTCTATATTCTGTGGCGTTCTGTAGTTCACATTGGAAAACCATGTCTGTATGGCAGATTCCAGCAATCTGGGCCTAAGATGTGTAGAATCTGTGGCGTTCTGTATACAATGCTGTAATTACATCAGGAAACATTGTATTGGGGGGCGTGGCTTGGCTGCAGACTGAGATGGCCGCGTGCGGAAAGAGCTCCTCTGCACAAGTGCTCCAAAAGCAACAAAAAACCTACTAAAAGACAAGATGGAACATTTATTCGAAACCAGAAAGTTCAGACAATCGAAGGGTAAAAGAACCAAAGACTTTGATCGGACAAATCGAAGATTTAGATCCCTTTTATCTCCGAGCCGGAAAAATCAAGACGCCACTGGAGCAGTGTCTGACGACTCACCAGGCTCAAGCTATAGGCCTGACTACAATACAGACGGAGAATCCATCCCGATCACCCCGACTATTTCAGATAAAAAGATGCAACATCTGCCTCCTAACACTCCGGTGAAGAAGGGGAAATCGACAAATGCTTTTCAGAAGCAATTAAATCGAGATTTTGATCAAAAAAGAGACTTGCCATAAAAATATGCCATGAGGCCGGAAATAGGCCGCGGCACGCTGGATGACAAAGATCAACCCCGAAATTCGACTACACTCGAAAATAAAGAGGTAGAACAACAGGGGGACATCCACAACTCTGATGATCAGGAGGATGACACGCCGACCGCGAGTCCCCTGAAACATAAAAGCAAGTAAGCAAAAGAGCCGATTCAAGACACAGTGAGTATGGAACACCCGAGTATAAATGTATCTGATAATTTTGCCGAATTTCAGGCAAAAGACAAAGAACTGTCTGCCGATTTGTTAAAAGATATGCTCCTAGCATTGAGGAGCTCGATAAATAATGACTTTAAGCAGGCTATAGTGCCTTTCCAAAAAGCTGTTGAGGAGCTGGGAGACAGGGTGTCACATGTCGAAAATAAAATGGGTGACTTTGCAGAGTCACAAAATGAAATAATCGATCGAAGCAATGAGATGGAGGACCAGATCGAGAGCTTACAGGCAAAAGTTATAGATCTTGAAGACAGGAGCAGGAGGAACAATATTAAATTCAGGGGCATACCCGAATCCATTTCTAACAATGCCTTAATGCCATATATTACAGACTTGATAACATTTCTGGTCCCTCATGCCAAAGACTTTGAGCTGAGTATTGACAGAGCTCACAGAATAGCAAAACCAACATATCTTCCAAAAGAAATCCCTAGAGACGTCCTGGCGAGATTTACGTTTTTCCATATAAAAGAGCAGATGCTTAGGGAAATGAGGAAAGACCCAGATCTACCAGACCAATTTTCAGGACTTAAGCTATTCACTGACTTGTCAAAGTCAGGAAGGATTTTTCAATTGTCACAAGAACTCTGACTGCCAATGATATAAGCTATAGGTGGGGGTTCCCTGTAAAAGTTCTTGTGATTAAAGACGGGACATTACATGCTTTAAAGACACCTGAAGCTGCATTGGAAACCCTGAAGGAATGGAATCTACAGATCGAAAGACCTCAATCCTATCAAAACAGGACCCCTAGAAGCCTACAAGAAAGACGCTACTCAGAGAGGCCCTATCAGCAGCACGATCAGACAAAGAAATCTACACCCAGAAGCAAGACTTGACTCATCCACAAGGAGCTCTGATATGTGTGGGGAGACAGACCTCACGTTTGCCGGACTTATCCACCCCATTATTCATTTGATGACACGAGTTCATCATTTATTCTTTGCCTTGTTTTACACTAGGCTTGTTAGTATGTTAGTTATGTTCAATGTTACTGATTTACCAATCACTTGTTTATTAACTTTTTATTTTCTTGCAGGAATTCTTCAAAAATTTGTTATAAGCAATTGCATATTTTCTCATGAGACCATCCATACTGATGACAAAACTGATGTACCTAATATTCCTTATGATTTAAGTGGCGATCTGAAGGTCAAAGGTAAAAAGCTATCTGAAAATGTAACAAAATGACTATATAAAAATCACATCAATCAATGTTAAGGGACTAAACTCCCCATTTAAGAGAAATCAGCTGTGGAAAGAGGCATTAATTCAAAAATGTGACATCTTATTTGCGCAAGAAACCCATATTTCAAAAGGTAATACCCCCACAATTCAAAATAAGAGATTCCTCAAAGTCATATACTCTGCCTATATTAAAAAGAAAAGAGGAGTACTAATTGCTTTCAAAGACTCCGTTTCTATAGAAATCCAAGATCAATATGTAGACCCGGGAGGGAGATATATTATAATTGTGGCCTTAGTAGAAAATAAGCTTTTTACCCTAGTCAATGTATACGCCCCCAATATTGGCCAGACTAAATTTATGAGAAAATTAATCAAAAAAATAAACTCAATGAAAAAAGGTCATCTGATAATAGGTGGTGATTTCAATGCGGTCCTCAATTCTACCCTAGACACTACACATGGAGCCAGATACAGAGACTCCTACTTCCAAAAATTAGTAGAGGAAAATAATTTATTTGACATATGGAGATTACAACATGCCAGTGAAAGGGATTATACACACTTCTCATGCAAATGGAATTCCTATTCAAGGATAGATTTCTTTCTGATAGAAAGGCCATTAATAGACGCTATACCTAAAACAGAAATAGGATACATTACCTGGACAGACCATGCTCCAATACATCTTAACATAT
Source organism: Bufo bufo (assembly GCF_905171765.1). Taxonomy (NCBI): domain Eukaryota; kingdom Metazoa; phylum Chordata; class Amphibia; order Anura; family Bufonidae; genus Bufo; species Bufo bufo. Next base: position 269,558 of record NW_024399986.1, read on the forward strand.
CTACATCACACTCTCAAATTAGTGATTACATGTGGAGAGTCAATCCACATATTCTATCAAACAACAAATATGCAAATTCAATAGAGAAAGATCTCAAGGAATATTTCATCATAAATGACACCCCAGACATAGACCCCTTTACTATATGGAATGCCCACAAAGCTAGAATAAGAGGCTCGTTTATGTCATTAGGCTCATATATTAAAAAACAGAGAGAAAAAGACATGAACGAGACTCTGAATAAAATCAAACAACTAGAGTCCCAAAACAAAACTAATCCATCATACCATATCACTGCAGAACTACCAAAAAATCAGATTTAAACTATATAACCTACTGCTACATAAGTATGAAAAATCATTAAGACAATCCAAGATTAATTATTATTCACATGACAACAAATCAGGTGCACTATTATTGGCTAGAAGATTAAAAGCAAAGGCCCAAAAGTCAAAAATTAACAAAATTGTCCACCCCATAACAAAACAGGTCAAACTTGCCCCAAGAGAGATTGCTAATGCATTTAAAGATTACTATCAGAGACTTTATAATCTAGCTTCTGATACAGATACACATCCAACAGAAGCAGAAATTTCTAAATTTTTAGGAAAACTAAACCTACCAAAACTCAAACCAGAACAACTTAAGACCTTAAATCTACCTATTTCACAGTTGGAAATATCCAAAGCCATATCCGCCTCCCCCAATCAGAAGTCCCCTGGACCTGATGGATTTACCACTGAATATTATAAAAAATTTGCAATAATTCTTCTCCCATACCTCCATAAAATGTACAATTTGGCATTCACCACAGGAAAACTACCCAAAGATATATTGAGCAACTATAGTCACCATTCCCAAACCAGGTAAAGACAACTCTGAAGTGAAAAATTATAGGCCTATATCTCTACTAAATGTGGATGTAAAAATCTATGCTAAGATAATAGCCAACAGATTCCAAAATATTTTACCAGAACTAATACATAAAGATCAAGTGGGCTTTCTGAAAGGCAGACAAGGACCAGACAACACCAGAAGAATCATATCGTTACTTCAAAACTGTGAAAAAAACAAAATTCCATCTATATTTCTTACTATAGACGCAGAAAAGGCATTTGACCGTATTAATTGGTCATATGCTTTTAATGTACTAGAAAAATTTGGAATAACAGGTCATATACACACAGGAATCACAGCACTGTATAGTAATCCTTCTGCTAATGTCTATGTCAACAGCTCCATATCAGAAAGCTTCAACATTACAAATGGCACCCGTCAAGGATGCCCTTTCCCCCCCTACTCTTTATACTGTCAATGGAACCTTTGGCAACAATTATTAGGCAAAATTCAGATATTAAGGGAATAACAATTGGACAACAAGAATATAAGTTAGCTCTATTTGCAGATGACATAATACTAACCCTGACAAACCCACAATCCTCATTAAAAGCATTCTTTGACATAACCCTGGATTTCAGCAAAATTTCATACTACAAAATTAATCAAGACAAATCTCATGCCCTACCATTAAATATAGACCCAAATCTCCTAAACTCTCTCCAATCCTCTTATAAACTAGATTGGCAAAAATCTGAAATCTCATACCTGGGTATTCAAGTGTCACATCCTTCTTCCACACTCTTTGAAGCAAATTTTCCTAAAATAGTCAAGGAAATTGACAAAGACATAGCTGATTTCTCTAAAAACTTGATTTCTTGGCTTGGCAGAATTGCGGCCTATAAAATGCTGCTTCTGCCAAAACTTTTATACCTCTTCAGATCGCTACCAATCGACATCCCAAAAGTATTTTTTGCATCAGTAAACACCAAGCTCAAGTCATTTATCTGGGGTGATAAGAAACCCAGAGTTGCATTCAATGTTATTACAAGACATCACAAGAAAGGAGGTCTAGGAGTTCCTCATATCCAGAATTACTACTCTGCAGCATTGCTAGATCAACTATCACACTGGTGGTCTGACAACCCCAACAAAATATGGGTACAGATCGAGAGGGATATTTGTAAACTCAACACAATGAGAACCAGACTCCTAGCATATAGTTGGGGATTTTCCCCCCCCCCCCCCCCCCCAATTAATACTGTAAGAATTTCTGATGAGACTTGGAAGTGGTTTCTCAAACAACAGAAAGGAAGCATTTATTCCCCTATGAATGATTCCACACTAGAGTTTATACAAGACCAGGCTCCCACTATCCCTTTACTACATTGGAAGACATTGGGTATCAGCTCCCTACAAGATTTTTTCAAAGATGGTATACTTACATCTTTCTCAGGCTTGAAAAGCAAATTCGGGCTTGGGAATGATGATTTTTACATATATTTGAATATAAGAGACTTTATTAATAAATATAAAATACTAGAAAAGGAAAAACTACCTAATATGTCTCTAACCTCTAAACTGTTTAACAAGCCCAAAGGCATAACAACTTTTTATAACCTACTAGCAGAACCCCACAATCTCTCCACTAACAAATATATACAAAAATGGGAAAAGGAACTCCAACTGAAACTAACCTTACAAGACTGGCATAATACATTTTCCAATACCCACAAATACTTCCAAAGCACCAACCATAGAGAGGCCCTGATTAAAACATACCTTAGATGGTATTATACTCCTAGCAAAATACATCTTATATTCCCAGACACTCCAGATACCTGCTGGAGACAATGTGGAGAAAAAGGAACTCTAATCCATACCCTTTGGGATTGAAAGGAGATTAAACCTCTATGGGAAGCAGCAAATAAATTACTTAGAACAATCCTAGGACATCACATTATTCTTTCACCACAACTTGCTTTGTTGCTGTTAGGATTAAATGACTTCCCTGAAGACTCCAAATCAATAATAGCACATATATCAATGGCCACTAAACTAGTCATCACCAGACATTGGAAATCCAAAGACACACCTCATATCAAAGAAGTCTGGCAGACTGTAAACAACACCTGCTCATTTGAAAAAGTTATTGCCTACATACAGAATAAAATTCCTACTTTCCACCTCAGATGGGACAAATGGATGGATAGCTCATTCTACAAATCACAGATCTATTAATTTAATAAATGATCCTGCACTGTTAAATTTAATTTTCTTTTCTTTTTCTTATGTTCTTTTTATGTTAATGTGTGTCTGTTTATACAGTTGTAATATCACCAAATGTTGTAACTGTGATTTTATTTTAAAATTTGAAAAACCCAATAAAAATAATTTTGCAAAGGAAACATTGTATTGCAGATTCCAATGCTCTGGGCCCTCTATAGCGTAGTATTCTGTGGCGTTCTGTAGCCAGCAGTGTGCTAAATCAGAAAACAGTGGCAGATTCCAGCAATCTGGGCCTAAGATGTGTAGAATCTGTGGCGTTCTGTATACAATGCTGTAATTACATCAGGAAACATTGTATTGCAGATTCCAATGCTCTGGGCCCGCTATCTGTGGCGTTCTGTAGCAGCAGTGTGCTAAGTCAGAAAACAGTGTGTGTATGGCGGATTCCAATAAACTGGGCCTGATCTGTGGTGTTGTTACCAATACTGTACTGCAACAGAAAACTGTGCCTATATCTAGGGATGAGCGAACCCGAACTGTATAGTTCGGATTCGTACCGAATTTTGGGGTGTCCGTGACACGGACCCGAACCCGAACATTTTCGTAAAAGTTCGGGTTCGGTGTTGGGCGCTTTCTTGGCGCTTTTTGAAAGGCTGCAATTTTTGCGGCACAAAACAGCACAAACGTAGCACTAAAGAAACACACTGGAGTTTTTGTTTGTGCTGATTGAAGGGGGGCCAGCTTCGCTCACCTCAATAATGTAGATTACAAAATTAGTCGCATATGAACATGTTCATAATAAGTATCAGATTCACATTCAATAAACAATTGAGAACAAGGGAAAAATAATATATGAGGGAGGGAAGGAGGTACATTAGGGGAAAAAACAAATAAGGCACTTGGTGAATGAGAAAATATACTCCCATAGGAGTGGAGTAACGATACTAGTCTACAGATGCGTATAAAATGTTGTGTAGCTAACCTGTGTCTATTTTGGAAGTTGAATATAGAATGTAGAGTGTCCCGAACAATGTAATGGGAGTATATTACATCTTCAATTATGTCTAAAGATAGTAAGAGAGGAGGAGATGTGTACCCACCTAAATATGTCAATTGTCGAACCAAGTATCCAAATTAATCCCACCATTAACTCTCCAACTGGTCCAGTGTCTCCTCATCTCTTACCACTTGCGATTTTTTCCAGGGAGACCATACCTCCAAGTATTTAAGTCTATTGCCATGGACCCAACCTAGCAACTCCTCCAGTCTATGAAGTTGATGCATTTTATTGAACCACATATTAAGGTCAGGAAGAGAAGAATCCCTCCATCTAGTGGGGATTAATAGTTTCGCCGTGGCGATCATATGCGTGGGAAGGTTATTTTTTTGAAGGACGGAAGTTGGAGGTTGGGATCCAAAGCAATATTAACTCAGGGGAAAGTGTTATGGAGGTATCACAAATTAAATTAATAGATCTTTCAACATCTTTCCAAAATTGTGCTAATAGAGGACAGGACCACCAAATATGTATCATGGATCCACCTTCAGCTTGACATCTCCAACAATTGTTGTTGGGGGATAAACCTATGGAAAATAAGTACTCTGGAGTCCTATACCACCTTGTGATAGTCTTATAGGAGTTTTCCTGGAAGCGAACACATGTGGAGAACCCAGCCGCATGAGATAAAATGTAAGAGGATTCAGTCTCCGAGAAGCTCCTCCCTAACTCCTTTTCCCATTGACGTAGGAAATAAGGTTTGGGGCAACTAGTCGCCGTCAAAAGGTTATTGTAAGAAATAGATAGTGACTTTTTCAAGGGGGTTGGTAGTATAGAAAGGTTTTCAAGCCACGTAGGCTCAGAAAACTGACACTGATTTTTTCTCAAATTTCTTACAAGTGTTTCTGAAGTCCCACATTTGAATTGGGGTGGGAGGTTTTATATTTAATTTGGCATGAATTTCTTCCAAAGGTAAAAAGCGGTTAGATTCTATCACCTCACCTATTCTAACACCTCTTAAAGAATGCCACCAACTCTCGTCCCCCCCCCCACTCAACCTATTAAAGAGGTAAGGCAGAACATCGAGTGGAGTCAGTTTAGATATTTTAAGCCCCTTGGGGGGTGCTACTGGGGAGTTACGGTAACTGACAAGCATGTTTTTGGTCAGCGGACTCATCTCTGGACAAAGAGAAAGAGGGACTTCTTGAGACCACAAATAGCATTCCTATGTATTCCTAACAAAGACCTTTCTATATCCAAATAAGGGGCGTTAATTTTATCATTTGCTAGAAGCGCCCATTTAGCTAGCTGAATGGCCTTATTATATAGTGCCATATCCGGTAAGGATATACCACCTTTATGTTTTTTCTGGAGAGTTAATGGTGGGATTAATTTGGATACTTGGTTCGACAATTGACATATTTAGGTGGGTACACATCTCCTCCTCTCTTACTTTATTTAGACATAATTGAAGATGTAATATACTCCCATTACATTGTTCGGGACACTCTACATTCTATATTCAACTTCCAAAATAGACACAGGTTAGCTACACAACATTTTATACGCATCTGTAGACTAGTATCGTTACTCCACTCTTATGGGAGTATATTTTCTCATTCACCAAGTGCCTTATTTGTTTTTTCCCCTAATGTACCTCCTTCCCTCCCTCATATATTATTTTTCCCTTGTTCTCAATTGTTTATTGAATGTCGATCTGATACTTATTATGAATATGTTCATATGCGACTAATTTTGTAATCTACATTATTGTATTTTCACTGTAAGTCTTTGACATGAGTCGTATTATGGACTTCTTGGTGTTGTACTTGAAACAATAAAAAGAGATTTACAAAAAAAAAATATTACGTAGATTAAGTAAGAGCCACGCGTTCCGCTAATTATCTCCTTTGCCGAATATTATGACTCTGTTCCGCGGACAGGGTACCGGGCGAAGCCTCCGCACCCAGCCGCGTTTCACAGGGCTGATTTTTATGGCACTTGAAAGGAAAAGGATGTCCTGTCTGTGTGGTGCAGCTACACCTAAAAGAAAATTATTGGCTGGCAGCCTTATTTTTTATAAGGATTCAATGAAATGTTAGGCAGTGTAAGAGAAAATCGTCACTATGTCCACGCTGTGTGTTAATTTTGATGCGCTTTTAATTTGCTGCACAATAATTAGAGCAGTGCTTAAGACCTCTTTCACACTTGCGTTGTCCGGATCCGTCGTGCACTCCATTTGCCGGAGGTGCCCGCCGGATCCGTAACACCGCAAGTGAACTGAAAGCATTTGAAGATGGATCAGTCTTCAAAATGCGTTCAGTGTTACTATGGCACCCAGGATGCTATTAAAGTCCTGGCTGCCATAGTAGTAGTGGGGAGCGGGGGAACAGTATACTTAGTCTGTGCGGCTCCCGGGGCGCTCCAGAATGACGTCAGAGCGCCCCATGCACATGGATGACGTGATCCATGCGACACGTCATCCATGAGCGTGGGGCGCCCTGACGTCACTCTGAAGCGCCCCGGCAGCCGCACGGACGGTAAGTATACTGCTCCCCCGCTCCCCACTACACTTTACCATGGCAACCAGGACTTTAGCGTCCTGGCAGCCATGGTAACCATTCCGAAAAAGCTAAACGTCGGAACCGGAAATGCGCCGAAACGACGTTTAACTTAATGCCGTATCCGGATTAATGCCTTTCAATGGGCATTAATTCCGGATCCGGCCTTGCGGCAAGTGTTCAGGATTTTTGACCGGAGCAAAAAGCGCAGCATGCTGCGGTATTTTCTCCGGCAAAAAACGTTCCGTTCCGGAACTGAAGACATCCTGATGCATCCTGAACGGATTTCTCTCCATTCAGAATGCATGGGGATAATCCTGATCAGGATTCTTCCGGCATAGAGCCCCGACGACGGAACTCTATGCTGGAACACAAGAACGCAAGTGTGAAAGAGCCCTAAGTATACTATTTCTTTCAGGACGTTTGAATCCTATTTCTTGGAGCTGGCGGAGTGATCTGTTTGCCAGATTTGTAGTCAGGTCCTTTCTTCTCAGAGCTAATGAGGTTTAATAACACAGTCTGTGGTCCCACACCGGTCTTTTGTTTAACAGACTCTTTGATAAATGTCTGCCCAGGAAATCCTCTACTTTATTTAATCAGACAAGCTGTGTCAGCCCCTGCCTGCGCTTCTTTCAGGGCTTGCCGTGAGCCGAGCGCTTCTCAAGCAGATAGATTACTCCGCTCTTCTCAGCCAGCTATGGCCGACGGCCGGAACTACTTCCTCCGGTCACCGCTGTGCCCTAGTAACAGATAACACTGACCTGCTGCTAGTGCTGATAATCCCCTCTTGTTGATCTCTGGTCCCCGGCTTTGTAGTTGGCCTCAGGAACTGTCAGCCTGCAGAGCCCTGCAGACTGTAAGGAGCGGCACTACTTTTCCTCTTTCGGCATTCAGCTACCAACCGGGAGTGCTGACACCGGCTTCAGCTTAGATCAGGTCACAGGGTGTTCGGCGATATTTTATCTGCTGTAGTCCTTTGTAGTCTTCCGGTCCCGTCCTCACCGAGGGCTAAGTTAATCTTTATAGTGACGATCACTGCCGTAGATAAGGCACTCAGATGTATCACAGGTAGGGTACTGCTGGCAATCCGCCCGTTCTGTGGCTAGTCGCCAAAATAGAGACCGGTGCTTCAACCTATGGTGCAGGCCGCTGCTGTGAAGCTCTTTAGAATTAGAGTTGAGCGAACACCTGGATGTTCGGGTTCGTCACGAACCCGAACCCCATTGAAGTCAAAGGGGACCCAAACTTTTCGGCACTAAAAAGGCTGTAAAAACAGCCCAGGAAAGAGCTAGAGGGCTGCAAAAGGCAGCAACATGTAGGTAAATCCCCTGCAAACAAATGTGGATAGGGAAATGAATTAAATAAAAATAAAATAAATAAAAATTAACCAATATCAATTGGAGAGAGGTCCCATAGCAGAGAATCAGTCTTCATGCCATAGCAGAGAATCTGGCTTCACGTCACCCACCACTGTAACAGTCCATTGTCATATATTTAGGCCCCGGCAGAGGAGAGAGGTCCCGTAACAGAGAATCTGGCTTCATGTCAGCATGAGAATCAGTCAGATATTTTTAGGGCCCGGCACCCAGACAGAGGAGAGGTTCATTCAACTTTGGGTTGCCCCGCAATATAATGGTAAAATGAAAATAAAAATAGATTGAATGAGGAAGTGCCCTGGGAGTACAATAATATATTGTTATGGGGAGGTAGTTAATGTCCTAATCTGCACAAGGGATGGACAGGTCCTGTGGGATCCATGCCTGGTTCATTTTTATGAACGTCAGCTTGTCCACATTGGCTGTAGGCAGGCGGCTGCGTTTGTCTGTAATGACGCCCCCTGCCATGCTGAATACACGTTCAGACAAAACGCTGGCCGCCGGGCAGGCCAGCACCTCCAAGGCATAAAAGGCTAGCTCTGGCCACGTGGACAATTTGGAGACCCAGAGTTGAATGGGGCCGAACCATCAGTCAGTACGTGGAGGGGTGTGCACAGGTACTGTTCCACCATGTTAGTGAAATGTTGCCTCCTGCTAACACGGTTAGCTGTGGCGTGGTGACAAAACTTTTCCACATCTCTGCCATGCTAACCCTGCCCTCAGAGGAGCTGGCCGTGACACAGCTGCGTTGGCGACCTCTTGCTCCTCCTCTGCCTTCGCCTTGGGCTTCCACTTGTTCCCCTGTGACATTTGGGAATGCTCTCAGTAGCGCGTCTACCAACGTGCGCTTGTACTCGTGCATCTTACTATCCACGCTCCAGTGCATGAAGTAAGGTGGGCACATTGTCTTTGTACCGTGGATCCAGCAGGATGGCAACCAGTAGTCCTGCACACGTAAAATGTGGGCAACTCTGCTGTCATTGCGCAGGCACTGCAGCATGTAGTCGCTCATGTGTGCAAGGCTGCCCAGAGGTAAGGACAAGCTGTCCTCTGTGGGAGGCGTATCGTCATCGTCCTGCGTTTTTTCCCAGCCACGCACCAGTGATGGGCCCCGAGCTGCGTTGGGGGCCAGCCCGCTGTGAACCTGCTTCATCCTCATCCTCCTCCTCCTCCTCCTCCAGTAGTGGGCCCTGTCTGGCCACATTTGTACCTGGCCTCTGCTGTTGCAAAAACCTCCCTCTGAGTCACTTCGAAAAGACTGGCCTGAAAAGGGCTAAAAAATGACCCCTCATCCTCCTCCTCCTGGGCCACCTCCTCTTCCATCATCGCCCTAAGTGTTTTCTCAAGGAGATATAGAAGTGGTATTGTAACGCTGATAACGGCGTCATCGCCACTGGCCATGTTGGTGGAGTACTCGAAACAGCGCAACAGGGCACACAGGTCTCGCATGGAGGCCCAGTCATTGGTGGTGAAGTGAGGCTGATCCGCAATGCGACTGACCCGTGCGTGCTGCAGCTGAAACTCCACTATGGCCTGCTGCTGCTCGCACAGTCTGTCCAGCATGTGCAAGGTGGAGTTCCACCTGGTGGGCACGTCGCATATGAGGCGGTGAGCGGGAAGGCCGAAGTTACGCTGTAGCGCAATGACAGGCGAGCAGCGGCAGGATGTGAACGCCGGAAGCGCGAACAGACGGCCCGCACTTTATGCAGCAGCTCTGACATGTCGGGGTAGTTGTGAATGACTTCTGCACCACCAAATTCAGCACATGCGCCAGGCAAGGGATGTGCGTCAAACCGGCTAGTCCCAGAGCGCCAACGAGATTTCGCCCATTATCGCACACCACCAGGCCAGGCTTGAGGCTCACCGCCAGCAACCACTCATCTGTCTGTTGTTCTATACCCCCCCACAACTCCTGTGCGGTGTGGGGCCTGTCCCCCAAACATATGAGTTTCAGAACGGCCTGCTGACGTTTACCCCAGGCTGTGCTGAAGTTGGTGGTGAAGGTGTGTGGCTGACTGGATGAGCAGGTGGAAGAAGAGGAGGAGGAAGCCGAGTTAGAGGAGGAGGAGAAAGGAGGCAAAGAATGTTGCCCTGCGATCCTTGGCGGCGGGAGGACGTGCGCCAAACAGCGCTCCGCCTGGGGCCCCGCCGCCACTACATTTACCCAGTGTGCAGGTAGGGAGATATAGCGTCCTGGCCGTGCTTACTGGTCCACGTATCTGTGCACACTGATTTTATCGGATACTTGGTTGTGCAGGGAAGGCACGGCTCTCTTGGAGAAGTAGTGCCGGCTGGGGAACAACATACTGTGGGACAGCAAGCGACATGAGCTGTTTGAAGCTGTCTGTGTCCACCAGCCTAAATGACAGCATTTCATAGGCCAGTAGTTTAGAAATACTGGCATTCAGGGCCAGGGATCCAGGGTGGCTAGGTGGGAATTTACGCTTTCTCTCAAATGTTTGTGAGATGGGAGAGCTGAACGCAGGTTGAGATGCTTGGTGACGCAGGTGGTGGTGTTGGTGGTACATCCCATGTTTGCTGGGCGGCAGGTGCCAACGTTCCTCCAGAGGCGGAGGAAGAGGCCGAGGCGGGCGGCGGCAGCAGCAGAAGAGGTAGCAGGGGGAGCCTGAGTGACTTCCTTGTTTTTAAGGTGTTTACTCCACTGCAGTTCATGCTTTGCATGCAGGTGCCTGGTCATGCAGGTTGTGCTAAGGCTTCAGGCTCTGATGGCACAGCGTGCAAACCACTCGGGTCTTGTCGTCAGCACATTGTTTGAAGAGTGCCATGCCAGGGAACTCCTTGAAGCTGCCTTTGGGGTGCTCGGTCCCAGATGGCGGCGGTCAGTAGCAGGCGGAGTCTCTTGGCGGCGGGTGTTCTACTTTTGCCCACTGCTCCCTCTTTGTCTTTTGCTACGCTGTTGGCTCGGTCTCACCACTGCCTCTTCCTCCGAACTGTGAAAGTCAGTGGCACGACCTTCATTCCATGTGGGTCTAGGACCTCATCGTGCCCTGAATCGTCTTCCACCCAGTCTTGATCCCTGACCTCCTGTTCAGTCTGCACACTGCAGAAAGACGCAGCAGTTGGCACCTGTGTTTCGTCATCATCAGAGACGTGCTGAGGTGGTATTCCCATGTCCTCATCATCAGGAAACATAAGTGGTTGTGCGTTAGTGCATTCTATCTCTTCCACCCCTGGGGAAGGGCTAGGTGGATGCCCTTGGGGAAACCCTGCCAGCAGAGTCTTCAAACAGCATAAGAGACTGCTGCATAACTTGAGGCTCAGACAGTTTCCCTGATATGCATGGGGGTGATGTGACAGACTGATGGGCTTGGTTTTCATGGCGCCATCTGTGCGCTTTCTGCAGAAGACTGGGTGGGAGATAATGTGAACGTGCTGGATGCACTGTCGGCCACCCAGTTGACTAATGCCTGTACCTGCTCAGGCCTTACCATCCTTAGAACGGCATTGGCCCCACCAAATATCCCTGTAAATTCTGGCGGCTACTGGGACCTGAGGTAGTTTGGTACACTAGGACGTGTGGCTGTGGCAGAACGGCCACATCCTCTCCCAGCACAGAGGACCCCACTAACACCACCACGACCATGTCCGCGTCCCTTACTAGATGTTTTCCTCATTGTTACCCGTTCACCACAATAAGAAAAGATATTATTCGGGCCAATGTATTGAATTCAAATTCAGGCCTTTTTTTACAGACACCTAACATATCTGGCTATCTATTTAGGTACCGTATTACACTAATACAGGCACACCAGTAATGACAGATTTAGCTGAATATAATTGGAGGCCTATTATTTAGGCGCTGGGTGACAGGTATACGTTTACGGACAGAATTAGACTTGGATCTGCACTGTAGCGTGAGTGTGAAGTTCTTGAGAATTACCCTATCAGCACCTTGAATCTAATATACCCTTTTAGGATAGATTTAAAGTAGGCCTGATACAGCAAGAAACCACTAATTTGAGAATTGCAAAATTGGGGAATTGTTTTTTTCAACCCAGAACAAAAACTGTGCCTTTGACGGACACTAAAAATAACTTGACAGCTAAAACAGTAATGACAGATTTGGATGAATATAAATGTGAGGCCTATTTTTTAGGCGCTGGGTGACAGGCTCAACTTGCCCCTGATGTAGTATATGGCCAAAAAATAACCACACTATTGAGGGTTAAATGCACTTTGTGACAGGCTCAACTTGCCCCTGATGTAGTATATGGCCAAAAAATAACCAACTATTGATGGTTAAATGCACTTGGTGGCAGCTTGTGCTGGCGCACCACAAGCCACAAAATCGGCCGCCGATCACCCCAGAAAAAATCGTGACTGAAAAAACGTCTGGGCAGCCTAAAAACACTGAGCAATTGAATAGCAGCAGTTCAATGATCCACAGCTGTAGATCGATCACTGAATGAAGTTCTTGGAGGAGTTAAGCACTGCCTAATCTCGCCCTAACGTCGCAGCTGCAACCTCTCCCTACACTTGTATCAGCAGAGTGACGTGCAGAGCTACGTGACCCCAAGCTTATATAGAGGCTGGTCACATGCTGCACTGGCCAATCACAGCATGTGAACCTCGAAACCTGGACTTTATGGAAATGTTCGGGTCCGAGGTCACGGACACCCGGAAAATTCGGTTACAAACCCGAACTATACAGTTCGGTTTCGCTATCCCTATTTAGAATCTACAAAGAAATATATCTCTGGATTCCAGGTGTTGTCCTGGACCAGAATATGCGATTTTCACAAGTCTCAATCCAGAATGTGTTGAATTAAATCCAGTTAACTCAGACTGTCTGCAGAGCTCCTCCAAGCTGCTGCAGCCAGCTCGCCCCCGATCTGTGGTGTTTTGTTAGCAATACTGTACTGCAACAGAAAACTATGCCTTGTGGCAATGTGAACATTGAGGTGGTGTTTCCCCAGGTTCCAGTCCGGGACTTAGGGCATGCTCATGTCCAGGGATCCTATTTAATCCTGCTACTGACTCCTGGTGTGTGTCTCACTCTGGAGAGTGTGCAGACAGAGGCCTGGTGAGGCTCTGTCAGTGTGGTCTCAGCTAGGCAAGGCTGAGGGGCCATGAGGCTAGGCAATAGCCTGGACTTTGGGGGCTTGCACACAGAAGGCTGGAGTGGCTCTGTGTGGTCTGAGCTGGGAGGGCTGAGAGACCACTATCCCACAGAGACCCTGGTGTGGGAGCAGCCTGGAGGTTGGGCTGGGAAAGCCGCATCTCATCACGGGTGTGAACTGTGGTACGCTTTAGGTGAGTCAGGGAAACCTATGTGTTTAGATAGGGCCCAGACGGGCAAGGTATTTTATTTTGGCTTTGTGTGTTTTTCTTTATGCCGTTGTGCCACAATAAAGCACAGTTTGGCCCCTAAATCCTGGTGTCTGTGAAGAAGTGTGTGATTGCAACCACCGGAAAAGAGCTAATCCCACAATTGGTGGAGGTTGCGGGCACATGTCCGTGCTGAAAAGAAAAAAAACAACGTGGTTGCTAGGGACAACGACCTCACTGAAAGGAGCAGGTGCTGCTCATGCTGTTCTGGACACTTTTTGCTGGGTTGCAAAGGAGTTACTGTTGCAGTGAATTAAAGGGCCAGTAGCCCAGAAAAAGGGGACTGGCTGCTAAAAGTTTTTTCCTGCTACGAGACTGACTGTTGCCAGGGTCTCGGGGAAGAATACGTCCGACGGACGTGGGAGATTAAACGGCAGGAAAAACTGGTAAAACAGATGGTTGTACCCCCGTGAGTTGGCAAAATTATGATGAGTCGAGAGAGAGGCTCTGGAGGCGCAGCTGCAGCTAGCCTGAATAGAGGGTCTCAACGCTGTATGGACCCTGCACAAAGTTCCAGAGGCGGCAGTGTGCTGGGACGCCGGAGAACAAGCAAAGATATGCCATTGCCAAGGGCAACCGTCGGGAAGAAAAGGAGTGGAGAGTGGTGCAGCTCTCAGGAGATCCTATGTTTCCTGCACGTGTGCGCAAGTCCTAAAGGGTGCGGATGGAGTGACTGTCTGGATAAAGGTTGGAGTCAAGGCCAAGGCGTTTCCCGTGGCAACTACTGTATTAAGGAGAGGGGTGATGACCGTGCGGAGATATTCCTGGACTCCCCCTCATCTCCCGTGAGTGCCGAATCCGTGACGACAATCGGTAAGATCGTTCCAATTATCCGTGTGTAACAGACCCAGTGACATTGAGCAGGCGGCAGTTG